>NC_133664.1:12829937-13094347 GCF_037893015.1 Macrotis lagotis
CCTTTATAGTCATTCCAATATTAGGATGAGTAAGGTTTGCAATCAATAATAGACCTATAAATATGGGCATACATGGAATCCCTATATATATTGAAGAAGGAAATGTTGTTCCATCAGGCAGCATGACTGCCTTGAGTCTTCTTGCCATGACTGTGTCAAACAGCTTAGAGACAGACCCTGGCTCCCAACAGCAGGGTTGCCAGAGCAAGGAACTTTGGTCTAGAGAGTCCTGAAGTATTATAAAATAGTGGTGGTCACACTCTTCCTAGAAGCATTTGTCGTGCTGATTTGATGACTCTTATCGGCAAGGGGGTGCCATGTTGGTGGGGGTCTGTGGGGTGGCTATTGAGGTAATGAGTTAGAGGCATTTACACTTACTCATTTCACAGATCAGTACTTCCGGAAACTAGGCCCCCAAATGAGTGGTTCCAGGAAGGAGAGAGAAGAGGAGGAAAGGACCATAGAGATAGGTCCTTTTGGGCATCAAATCTGCTATCCAAACAAGTGGAATCCAGACCTTTCATATAATGTTCGTCTTCCAGAGGGGCCAGGGTATTCTAGGCTTGAGAGGTGGGGGTGGGGGGGTGGGGAAGTGAGGAGCTGGAAAAAGGGGGCCAAAGTTCCAGCAAGGCCCAGGGGAAGGAAGATGTCTTAAGATATTGGGTCATTTAGATCAGATTTATGTCCAAAGTCTATCCAGTCTAACTAGGCCCTGGTGGTCACAATTAAGACTAAAAATTTGGAGTTTGAAGCATCCTCTGAGGTCATGTCATCCAACCCCCTCATTTTACTTATGAGAAAACAACAGAACAGCAAAACAATGTACCCAGAATACATGGGGGTAAGTAGCAGAGCTTGGATTTGAATCCAGAGCTTCTGACTCCAAGTATACTACTCTTTACACCCTACTCTGCCTCTCTACATACATGGTAGGCCTTTCTTCATCAACAAAGTAGATACCAAGTTCTCCATGGTCTCCTCCTTCCGGGGGAATATTCAAAGGGGATTTGGACAGCCCTAAAGAGAGCAGGGAATATATTTATAGCAGCTTTTTGTGGTGGCAAAGAATTGGATATTGAGGGGATACCCATCAATTGAGGAATGCTGAACAAGTTGTGGTTTATGAATGTTATGGAATACTATTCGATAAGAAACCATAAGTGATTAGATTTTTAGAGAATTACATGAACTGACGCTGAGTAAAGGAGCAGAACCAAGGGAACATTGTGCATTAACAATAACACTGTGAGTTGATCAAGTTTGGTGGATTAGGCTCCTCTCAGCAGTTCAGGACAACCCTGGGAGATGTATTATGGACAATGCTATCCACATCCAGAGATAAAACAAAAAACAAACAAAAAAACAGAATCTGAATGGATATTATATTTACTTTTTTTAAAAAAAACTGTTGTTTTCCCTTCCTATCCCTTGATTTTCTTTCTTTTCACTTAGTCCTAATTCCTCATCCACAAAATGACTAATATGTAAACATGGCAAACAGAATGTACATGCACAACTTTTACTAGACTGCCGCTGAGGGGAGCAGAGGTGGGAGGGGAAGGTGGTAGGAAAATGTGTAATTTATAAATATGCAAGTGATTGAATGTCCAAAAACTTTCATAACATATAACTAGAAAAAATAAAATAAAAAATAAGGGAAAACAAAGAGACCAGAGAGCTACCCCATGTGGACATATCTCAGGAACCCGGATGGTCACTTCCTCTGTTTTCCAGTTCCCCTGGTAGTCAAATTACAATTGTCATGAGCAAGGTATTGTGAGAATCCATGCAGCAATGTGATAAAGCATTTCACCTGCCTTCACTGGAAGAAGCTAAAGAGTTACAGAGATGATTAATTCAGTCACACTCCATATGCCTATACAAAATGCATAGTAAGTTGTTAATAATCAGGTCTGGGAGCATAAAAAATGATTTTTTTCTCCAAACCCTGGAAATAAACAGAAATGAAAATGGATGAAATCAATAACTGTGCCTCTCTAAGAACTTGTAGACTATAAAGGAAAATGGCAATTTGTTTCTAATTGGATACCAGCATAAGCATCTACAATACTCTCAGAGTGTGTGTGTGTGTGTGTGTGTGTGTGTATACACACACACACACATATACATACAATACTCTCACTTAACAAGGACCAGCGTGGATGGGATCATTGGAATCATGGTTGACATTTGCATAGCATTCTAAGATTCCCCCAAACCCTGACCATCAGACCAACTCTAAGAGCTAAGTATGACAGGTATGATAAAAGATAAAGTCTCAGAGAGGCTAACCTCCAGGTTTCCTTACTGTTTCAAACACTTCCAACCCCACAATGTGTCATGATGGCACCTAAACCTTAGGATGGAGAGAATCTCAATTCAGATCCCGCCATTCATTTGATTTTTCCCATGGCCATCACTTAGCATGCTAGAGCATTCACAGAAGATGAAGCTGTAGTGATAAGACAAGTGAGCTGACGTCTTCGATATGCTAGGCAGCAAAGGGAAGGAAGGGAGAAGCACCTTCATAGATCTCTCATGAAATTTGATTAAATCAATTTGATTAAATCCAAATTAAATTTGGACTGGTAGGATGAAATGGCCTTTGAGGGGCCTCCTAACTCTAGATCTGTGGTCCTCTTCATGAACACGATGACCTAGTTAGATTGAGCAGAATCAAACCAGGAAAAAAAGAAAGTTTGGGGAAAACTGTGCAGGGATCACGCCTAGACCCCTACAGGGTCTTCTCATTAGGCTGCCAGATCTTCTAGCCTTTGTCGACACATATCTTCTTTATAACAAATTCTGCTACAGACCTTGGCTTCAGGAGAGAAGAAACAGGCTCTGGCCAGGCTAGGGAGGAATGGAAAGAGATGTAAGAAACGTCTAAAGCATCTCTGTTTTCTGCAGAGAGTGAGGCATCTGGAGGCTCTAAGAGATTTGCATCATGGAAAAAGAGAGGAGGTTTGTGGGGTATTGGTTTGAAGTTCAGAAAGCTTTACTTTGACTCTTTCCAGGAAGGTTGTTTTAATTGTGTATTAGACCTAGATGTTTCTGAAAGTGTATCTTGGAGGAGATGCTTTCATCTCTGTCTTTCTGTTTATCCTCCTTGTTTCTCTCCTTCCTCTTTCTCTACTCCCTATCTCTGCCACATTCTGTCTGTGGCTCTAAATGTTTTCATTCTCTCTCTTCTCTCTGTATCTCTCTCCTTTTCTCTCTCCCTCCTGTCATCATTCCTTTCTCCTCTGACTCTATTTCTAATTGTATCTGTCTTTTTTCTGTCTCTCCCTAGATTTCAGCCTTCTCTTTCTTCTTTCCTCCCCTCTTTCTTTCTCTTCTTTCTCATTTAACAGTGATTAGGAGTAATTATCCCTTCTAGAGCTCCAGTGGAAATATCTCTTGCTTTACAGGGAGTTTTTTTAAACAGGTGTTCCTACTTTCTTGCCAAGCTTCTGCTCTTCTCTCTGCCCCAATTCTTCACCTAGCCCAGTGTTTTCTATCTCTGCCTTTCCTCTAGGTATATGCCAGCTTCTCCAATCTGATGGCCCATTTCCTATGGCTGTAGGAAAGCTAAGCCTTGCAGTTCAGCTTCCTTTATTCTCTGTAGACCTCCTTGGAGCTCTGGAGCTCAGGAGCCCCTGACCTTGCTTGCTGTTCTGCTGGTATAAGATTCAAGGTCTAATAAACGAAGCTAATGGAACTGATAGCCATAAATTCTGCATGGGAAACCTCAGGCCTTGAAACATCCCTCTATATTGGGGAAAAAAAATCCATCCACTGGGGAAGTTATACAGAATGTTTCCATGTGGACACAGCCTTGCCAGACTGGCCTTTCAATGGAAGAATGGGATCTCATTGCAACTTCACCTGGATAAATTAAAACACTGAGATAGGAGACCTCAAGGCTTTCTTTCAAGAAAACAGACAACTCTGCTCTCTGTTCTGTTTCCTTCCCCATCCTTCCTATGCCTCTCTCCAGAACTGTCAAGGACTTCAACTACATTAGCCCACCCACTTCCACTCCTTCTTGGGAGATACTAGCTCACAGTTGAGTTCTTTGCCCAAGGTAAGACTGAAATTGCCTCCTCCCTATTTTGCAAATCCTCTGAGGATCTAGGAAATGTGAATCCCCAAATGATTTCTGCTGTGCTGACAAATATTTTTCCTCTAAGGAGAAAAAGCAAAATGGCAGAAACCAGGCTTTTCTTCCCAGGATTCCCTCTTCCTAGAATTTATACATTTGTGCATAGGTCAGCCCTTTTATTGAGTGAGTTTCCCCTGGTTTATACTCTGTATAGGGTATAATTCTATACTATATACTACAGAGTTCTATCCTCTGTACCCTCGCCCCAAGATGAAAGTTACTGCTTTGGAATTATAATGACTAAACTTGACCCTAGAGAAGAGAGAATAAAATGCAGCTTCCTACTTTCTTTAAAGACGTGGGAGACTATGGGTATGAAATATTGCTTTGCTGTCAGAATTGGTTAATATGTCAGGCAGCTAGGTGGTTATAGTCAGGAAGACTTGAGTTCAGATTTGACCTCAGATACTATGTGACCTTGGACACGTCACTTAATCCTGTCTGCTTCAGCTTCCTCATTTGTAAAATGAGGAGAAGGAAATGGCAAACCTCTCTAGTATCTCTGTCAAGAAAATGCCAAATGGGATCACAAAGGGACAGATATGATTGAAATGACAGAACAACCACGACAGATGCCTTGATAGTCAGACTGCAGAAATCCTAGGCCAGAGTTGGCAGGAGGCCGTGTGTTTCTAAGGCAGCAATGTTTCCTTCCCTAGAGGTCTACAGCTGGTGAACATCTGTCTGGGATTTCCTAGAAGCATTCCTATTTAAGGAATGGAGGACCCTCCAAAGTTCCTTCTGTCTCAGAGATTCTGGCATTCAGTATGACCTTGAACTTCAGGGTTTGACATCAAAGATCTAGAACATTCTAGGACTATAGAATATAGATGTGTTACAGAGAAGTCAATACTCTGTAGAAGGATCGCGTTTTCAGGGAGCACATTGTACAATCTTCAGCTTTTCCAAACTGGTGTGGGAATGAACTGCTTTGATGCTCCTCATCCTCAGGACCACAACTGTGGGGAATAGAGCTGCCTTAGTGTTCCATATACTAGCAAAGTCTGGCTCTGATCAACTGAGTGGCAGGATTGAACTGTTATAAAGTTTTATCGTTGAGTCCAAGTAACTAGACCCCCAGACTAATAGTTGGAATGGGAAGGGTGGGGCAGAGAAGACTAGCTAACATTCTGGGGAGGGTTATTATTGTTATTATTATTAGTAGTATTTTAGCTTTTGCAAGGCAATGGGGCGAAGTGACTTGCCCAAGGCCACGCAGCTAGGTCATTGTTAAGTGTCTGAGGTCAGATTTGAACTCAGGTACTCCTGACTCCAGGGCCAATGCTCTATCCACTGCGCCACCTAGCTGCCCCCATCTGGTGAGGATTATAAAAGAAATGAACTCAATCATCATCCAATGGTACAGAGAACAAAGTGGGTTGGTTCCCCTCCTGTTCTCCTCCTATTTTGCCTTTTGGTAGGGAAAGAGGAAAGAACTAAGTCCTCCCAGCTTGTGCCTCTCTCCTCCTAGAGGACCAACTCAGAGAAGGGACTTGCCTCTGTCCCCTAAGGCAGTGCTTGGCTAAAGGACCCCCTTCCTCCTCCCTGGAGTTTGGGGACTTTATCGGCCATACCTGATTCTAAAAATAGGGTCATCTTTCTAAAGGTGAATAGTGACTCTAGATTCAGGTTAAAGTTCTTCCCACAGGAAATTTCTGGGAGTTTGAAAAATAGGAAATTATAGTTTCTCATTCCCCGGGTGGCCCCTAGCCATGGAGCTAGGAAGGAAACTTTCTAGCAAAGTTTGCATAACACCTGCTGTCTAAGCCTCTCTCCACAGGATGGGAAGACCAGACTGTCTGAGATATTAGTCAATCTTCCCCAGGGTTCCTTGCAGCTGGTCCCTGAAGATGCCTTCTGCCTACAAAGAAAGGAATAATCTTAGCCTCAGACTTGCTGAGATGTGCCTCTCCCATATGAAATGAGTCGGAATATAGTACCCTTCTTCAAAATCAACCATGAAAGGGAAAAGGTTAGAAAAGAGATAGTAAACTGTGGTGGCACCATGGAAGGAGCCAGAAGACCTGGCTTCAAAGCCTGGCTCTTTCCTACCTAGGTGTCTTTGGTCAAGTCACCTCACCTCCATGGGACTCAGAAATGAGGATTGGACTAGATGATCCTTTCAGAACCTAGGTCTTGGATTGTTCTATTTAAAGAAGACCAAGGGCTAGTGTATATGGGACAATGAGCCCCCTTTTAAACCTGGGACAGTCTTTAGAATATCATTTTTCTTCAATGAGAAGAAAGAAGCAATATAGGTAGGAGAGTGTGTGTGTTTGTATGTGTGCTTGTGTTCACATTTACCTCTACAGTGAATTAGCAGCACAGAAATTGTCACAGCAATTACAGTTGAGATGATCAATTATATTATAATTGCCTTGATGGAAGGACCTGGCTTTTGCTTCTTTGTGTCCCTGGAGTTAGTATAATGACTGAAACTTAATAAATATTATGCCTAATAAATGAGCCTAATAAATATTGATGAACAATAAAATAATTTGATGATTTTATAAACCTATAAGCCCAGAGTTTTGCTGACTGCATTGTGGGTGCTCCTAAGCAATGTTGCCTTTCATATTATTTCCTGGCTCAGGTTCATGAACCCATTTGGCTTTCTTCATCATTTGAGCAAGAGCATTGCTACAAAATCTACAGATCATCTCATTTAGTCAGATTTTTCTATGTGGGGGGAACTATAGTGCCTACTCTTCCCAATTTACAGACAAGAAAACAGGCACAAGATCAAGTGACTTGCCTATGGATATGAACCTACTTGAATACATTTTTCTTTGGCTCTGAGTTCAATCCTCTTGCTACTTCTGTGTTATCTGTGTAATCCCCAGTCTATTCATGATGGTCACTCGGCTTCATTCTGGAAGTTGAAATGTATTCTGCCATAATACACTTGCAGAACAGAATTTACTCAACCTTCCAAAGTAGGTTTTCCCTGGGACTGAGATCAGGCCAAGAGTATGATTTCTTGCTTCCAATTTCAAACAACTAAAGAATGTGGATGATATGCTTTACTAGTCCAACTCTGCATGAGTTAAAGGAGAAGGCCACTTCTATCAGCCCCTGCCAGTTTCTCCAGTTGACTTCCTCCCTACTTGAGGGTAGCGCATTGCCGACCCAAGCCCTGCTTTCCTGACAACTAAAATCAGGGGCCTGAGCTTCTCAAGAAGCTCTGAGACTGCCACCTGAAGGACCCTGGATAAAACAATGGAATGATGGGTCAATGAGTTCCATTCTCCCCATGCTGATAGAGTCACATGAATCCCTGCCAAAATGAAGTGTCAGATTGAAGATTTTCACAAACATAAAAACCTCATCCTCACTTTACCTATTAGGTATGTTGATTGCACATATCATACTCCCTCTTGGACATACGACCTAAAACACAAAAGCTACAAGATGTGTAGACCTCACATGCTGCCATCCGGTGTCCCTACTTTGACCTGACTGGGGACATGAAATGATAATCATGTTCAACCCAAATCCAGACCATTTGTTTCCAACTCTGATATTTAGGAATAGTGCAACTCTGGGGAAGTCATTTAATATCTGAGAGTCTCAACTTCCTCATCTGTTAAAAACAAATGTAACTCTCTCATAGGGCCATAGATGGAAAGCTTCATCAATCTGAAAGCCGTATGTAAACGTTTCTATCATTAGTCATTCAATCGACAAGATTTGCACTTGTTCAACCTTCCTTTTCCAAGAGAACCAATGACATCACAGGTGATGTCGTGATTCACACATGGATTGGACTGAAGTGAAGCAGTCCTGCAAAGTCATCAACCTCACCTTCTCTCCTTGAGCCAGAGAGGTCCAGTGGCAAGATGAAAGTCAGGATGACCTGACTTCTTTGTGATCTGACCAAGCTCTGAGCTCTCCACAGTGTCTGCTTCAGCTGTCTTCAGGGCCCTCCAAACAAACTGTTCTCATGTGCCCAAGGATAATATGCACTTGGGGTGAACATCCGGCTAACTCACCAACTGGCGGGGAGATCCCTCAGTTCCTCTCAACTTGGTTTAGCCTGCCTACTGAGACACTTTTATCGTTATGGTTGCTGCCCATGCCGCAGCTTTTTGAAGTCACAGCTGAGAATTGGGGAACACGTAGGCACCAAAAGTGCATGAGCAGTCTGGAAAAGAACTCAACAAACCCTCACAGCAGAGGTCCCCTCTGAACACTACATACCCCCCACTCATATGCTGGGCACGATATCACATAATCACTATCACCAGACTACCAACAGTGGCCCATAGGTGGTAGGTGCAGTGGCCTTTTACACTTTTGTAGATAAGGGAGGCGGATTCTTCAATCTAGGACAAATAAACCCCCAAATGGGGGCATTTACACATAGATCAGAAAAGGCTCATCCAGAGGACTGGAGGAGTTCTTTGTGTGATCCTGCCTGCCATTCTCATTCTCTCCATTAGCTTTTCCCTTTTCTTCTCAAGAGGCAATAGCAATAAGAAGTGGGAAGAAACTTGACCTGGATTTGGCAGCCTGGGTCAGATCCAGGTTTTGCCATTTATCCCATGTGTGACCTGGCCAAGTTACTTGATTACTTTGGACTTCTGTTTCTCCTTAGAAGAAATTCATGGGTTAGTCTAGGTGTAAATCATTAACAAATTTTATTAAGAGCCTACACTTAAGCCCCACTGGGCACAAATAAATACAATAAAGAAAGAGAATTCCTGAGCATAAGAATACAATTCAAGAAAGAGGTGGGAAGGTACCCGAGGCACAACATTTAAGAGAAGTAAAGAAACCCCAAATATGTTCTGCCAGTTGGACAATGAGGATGTCCTTCAGAGGACTTCCTGCTTTCAGCTTCTGATCCTTTGACCAATGTTCCTGTAACCAATTTGCCTGCATGGAGGCATATCTGGAAGAAGCAAGGGAAAAAATTATCGATGTTTTTGTCTTTCCTTGGATCACCAATACTCAGTACCATACCTGAATATTATGCTCTGAGAATTCCACATTTGCATTGCATTGGCCATCCAACAAATCCAACTCAGTTCTTAAACTATTTTATACTTAATGAGGACAATTGAAAAATATCATGTCTTATACCCATTTTCTCACTCCTACAAAATCCACCATGTTTCCTATCCTGGACTCCCCCTACCTCAAGGAATGTGATTTTGAGCAGTTTAGCTGCAACATAGAATGCCCAGAGGGGAATAATACAGTCAACCTGGGAAGGTAGGATTCAGCTAGATCACGTAAAGCCTTGAATGATAAAACTTTAGAGTTTACATTTTCTATTAGCTGCCCCTGGGAGCCTCTGAAGATTCTTGAGCAGGAGTGTGACCTAAGAATATTATTATGATATCAGAAAACCAGTCTAAAATTTTTTATTTTTGGTCCTGACAGTGTTTTTGAACAAGGTTTTTTTTGTTTTTGTTTTTAGGTCTTTGCAAGGCAATGGGGTTAAGTGGCTTGCCCAAGGCCACATAGCTAGGTAATTATTAAGTGTCTGAGGTCAGATTTGAACTCAGGTCCTCCTGACTCCAGGGCCGGTGCTCTATCCACTGTACCACCTAGCCACTAAACAATTTGATTTATTTGTTTTTGATCATCTGTATCACCCTTATGACTTGATTTGATCACAATTATTCTTTGTATGCTTGGGAATGCATGGTTTTCCTTTTATTGAACTGGATTGAAAAACCGAGAGCCTGTTCTGTACTAAAAGTTAAATACAAAGTGAAAACCAACCACCACACCATAGGCTCTGCCCCCAAGAACCTTGACATTCTCTATGCTTTCCCTTTCATAGGAGAATCATGGATTCGTAGAGGTGGGAAGGAGCTGAGAGGTCATTTCATCCAGGCTCTCCATTTTGCAAAAGAGATAATGGAAGTTCAGGGAATGGAATACATGGCCAGATCCCACGGTTAATTAGTGACCATACCAGAGCTGGACTGTAAGTGCCCCTAGCCAATGTGGTGTCCTTGTCATTATATCACCACAACCCACAACCACCTTCCTCAATCAAGGACGTGGCTGAATTGTGACCAGTCTTTGACATTCTGTAGCCATAACCCCTTCACAATCACAAAATCATGGAATCGGAGAATTTCAAATTTGAACTGGATCCAGCTAGTCCAACCCAGTACTGAAAAAGAATCCTCTGTATCGATCACTGATTAGTTTATCACTAAACACTGGGCTAAACCCTACAAGATCCCTGACAAGTGAGTATCCATCATTTCTAGCACTAGCAGCCCCCCACCTCTTCTGGCAGTCCTTTGGATGGTTCTAATTGTGAGAAAGTTTGCCGATGCCCACACCCAAATTAGACTCCACAGGGATATTCAGGCTGCAGATGTTAGCCCTTCTTCTCAACCTATCCTTCTGCTAAGAGACCATCAACAACCAGAAACAAGCATACCATGACCTCCATTCGGAAGGACAGCTGGTAGAGGTTAGAGTCCATATACCAGGTGGCCACAACCCTTTCTTTTTGTGGCATAAAAGGAAGCATTTTTTTTTACCTGATTCCTAGAAGCATTCCCCAGATTGCGACATCCAGTCTCTCCAAACAAGGACGGCTATGTTACTCCTCAAGATTACATCCCAATACTCAACTCTCTGGCTTCAACTTCTGTCCCAGGGGCAGAAGCTGGGTCATTTTTTTCAGAGTGGTTTTTTTGTTTTGTTTTGTGTTTTTTTTTCTTTTCTTTTCTTTTCTTTTTTTTTAATGCTGAGCTCATTAACTTGTGCTCAGCAACCAGGCCTGTAAAATCCTCTCATTTAATCTGCCTTCTCAACTGCCCCCAAAGAAAATAATGGGTTCTCTTTGCCGGATCTCCACTTCACAAAGGACTGGTCTGTGCTCTGAGAATAAGAGAAGTGAGTGGAAAAAAAATGAAGAATACCATTAAGCAAATATTCTTGTTAACGGTGCTCTCCATGAGGCCCTGAACCGTTCGAGAGGAGGAATGAATCTAATAAGGCACACAATTTGTTCCCCAGGGATCCTCTTGTTCCATTTCATCCCTTTACTGCTAGTTACACCCTACGGTCCATTTAAAAAATCTCTTTCCCTTCCTGGGGTTGACAGCTTTCAAATACTTGTGGCCAACGATCACATTGACCCACAAAGGAGCTTTGGAAATCCATATTCTTTCCTGCGATATCAGCACCTCTATCCCTTGGTTGCCTTTAGAGCTCTGCTCTCACTCTCCTAAGATTGGTCCTGTCAAGAGGTCTTTTGTCAAAGATGGTAGCTGGGGCACATCCAGACTCTGTTATGCTTTATCAATGTTTTGAAAAGCCCCTAAGTTGAGTTTTTGCTTAGAATTGGATTTGGATAGACCCAGAAAAATCAGAGCATTGCTCTAATCCCATTACTGCATGCATGAATCATTTAGGCAACTGAGGAATGAAATACTTTTCCATTTTTACAGTTTAGAGGGCCCATATCTAAGATTTGTGTGCAAGGAATAACAGAATGTCATGGGTTCACAGATTTAGAACTAAAAAGATCCAGAAAAGGTCAACCAGTCCAGTCCCCTCTTTCAATTTGAAGAACAGAGACCCATAGAGGATGAATTGCCCAAGGTCACATTGGTAATGTCAGAGGAAAGTTAATAGTCTTTCTACAGGATCACATGGATTCTGACGTCATATCGATCCACTTTGATCCAATATGTGGAACCAGGAGAACATTATACACACTAACAATAACATGTAGTGATGTGACCATAATGGACTTGTCCATTTCAGGAGTACAATAATCAAAGGCAATTTTTAAAGACTTTGATAGAAAACCCTACCCATATCCAGAGAAGGAACTGTGAAATTTAAATGAAGCTTAAATGAAGTTCAAAAGCTTATTCCCCTCAATTTTTAAAAGTTGTCTTTTGTATTATGTCATTTTTTTCTCTCTAATGTTTTCTTTTGTTTGAATCTGATTCTTCTCTCACAACATGGAACTATGCTCAGCATGGTTGTAAATGTAGAGCCTGTAACAGATTGCTCTCAGTCAGGGGGAGGGGGGAAGGGAAGGGAGGGAGGAAGAAAAATATAAAACTCAAAACCTTGCAAAAAATGATTGATAAACACCATAATTTTATGTAGTTGGAAAAATAAATAAAATATCTTAAAAAACAATTAAGTAATCCATCAATCAACAAGGGACTACAGGTATATGTGAGGAAGGCACAGATGAAACAGTCCATACCCTCATGAAGTTTATAGTCTGACTGGGGAAACAATGTGTTACAGCTATGGATAAAAATGCAAAATAATTTGAGAGTGAAGGCACCAGGAAAAGGGAAAACTGAGAAAAGCTTCATGTAACCTATTACTACTCCAATCCTAATAAACAGCCAAATGGAGAGTGATCAGATGGGAGGAGAGAGCACCTAAGCTGTGCTTGGGAGGAAGCTAAGGACTCAGATGGAGGTGAAGAGGGAGGGCACTGCTGGCATGGGGGATGGCAAATGTAAAAGCATGGAGTTAGATCGATGGATGAAGGGCATGGAGGATAGATATGTCCAATTTTGAGTTTTCATACTATTAACCCCAACACCGAAGACTAGCTTCCATTTACTTTGTGGCTTGGCTAGCCTTTTCAGGCTTCATGTGAAGATTCACAATTTAAATGGATTGGCCTTAAAGTGAATCTGTACCATCATCACTCAAGTAGGTCTGCACAGGCAAGCACAATGTTGCTCCTGCAGGAATATATGTCCCCAGTTAGAGCCCTCTAAAGTTTTTCCGATCTTGTCTATATTTATTTTATCTTGTGTGTGCCTATTTAGGCATATGCTGCTGCCTCTATGAAATGTAAGCTCCTCAAGGGCAGGTACTCTTTTGGCTTTTTCTTATAACACTAACACTTGACGGAGTGTTTGGTGCATTGTAATTATTGAACACATGCATGTCGATTTACTGTCAGTATGTCTATGGAATGACCAAAGTGATTTTGAGATATTTCCAATAAGCATTGCTGAGAAGGTCACCCACTATGGAGGAGGCCCCACAGCTTGTATCATACCAATTCAAATCTCCCACACTTCCCAGAGTCAAACACTCTGACCTAGTGCTCAGGTTCTATAAGTGATGATCGACAAGAACATTCTTATCTCTCTTTTTTTTTTTTTAAGGTTTTTGCAAGTCAAATGGGGTTAAGTGGCTTGCCCAAGGCCACACAGCTAGGTAATTATTAAGTGTCTGAGACCAGATTTGAACCCAGGTACTCCTGACTCCAAGGCCGGTGCTTTATCCACTGCCACCTAGCCACCCCAATTCTTATCTCTTCTTAAGAAGTGCTGAGAGGAAAAGGAGAGAGACTCACAGATAAAGAGTGGAGAGCTAAGGACACAGATGTAGAGAGACAGAGATTAGACAGCCAGGCATTTCAGAGGAGTTGGGAAACAGCCTCTGGTCAGCAAGACCAGATCTCAAATGAGTTCCCCAAGATAAATATCTCCTAGTTAGATTGTGGTCACTGCCTAGAATTGGAAGCTCTGGTTTTTTAGTAAGCAAGGAATACTTATGCATTTATGGCTCTTAATTCATTAATACAATGACTTACATACCATTCAATCACTACCAAGAAAATCAAATCAATGCCAAGAGGATTTTGGCCAGGAGGGCTCACTTTTCCTTTCAATTTGCAAAATTAGTGGAGTAGGACTATTTCAAATTTCTAGTAATTCATTTATGCTATTCTCAATGGTTCCAGAAGCTCCTTCGCTTGACTTTTCACATTCATCCCAACTGAATTCAAGTCTATCCTTTAGGTAAACTCTTCATACAACATTCAAGTCTCTTTTTCTTGACAATTCCCCCACCCCTACCATGCTCAAGTAAACAATGACAATAATAACAGACATTTCTATAGCACCTTCTAGTTAACATAATGCAATCAGATTCCAGCTTGGGCCCCTCTCCTGTATACCCAAATAACTCAGGAAATGGCAAATCTTGTCATTTCTCTCTCCACATCTCTTAAGTCTGCCCCGTTTTCCCCCCACTCACACAGCCTCTCTCCTGGAATATTTCAATCATCTCCTTCTTGTTTCCTTGCCTCAAGGCTCTTCCTTTTCTGATCTATCCTTCCTAAAGATGCCAGAGCCACATTCCCAAAGAACATATCTGATTACATCATTATTCTGTTCTAAAAACTCTAATAGTTCCCGATTACTTCAAGATTCAATGTCATCTCTTCTACTCGCTGTTGGAAATCCTTTATTATCTAGTTCTAGTCTGTTTCCCCCATAATTATTATTTATCCTATCCACATATTCCCTGGTCCAAACTGACCTCCCCCCCCCCCCCCCAGTTAGTGGCACCTTCCCTTCAAACACCTACAGTAACAACAAAATAAAAATCTGTGTGATTTTGGGTGGGTGGGAGTGATGAAGTCACAATTAACGAGCCCCCTCTCTAACATTCAGGCCTGCTTTGAGTGTCCCTCCTGGGTCCTTGCTAAAACCATGAATTCTAACTATGACTAGTCCTACAATTCCAATCTCCTATCTCTTGCCCAAGGCCTTTGGATTCCTATGTGTTTGTTAACAAGATTCACTGAAGAGGGTTATCTTCATGCAAAGGTTGAAAGCATTTGGAGTATTCTTTGACATACAAGAACCCTTTATACAAGCATGTGTTATAATTCTATCAGAAGGTCTGTCCTTCTGGTAGTGCCAGTTTCTGACCTCCACACCCACATCTTTTTGTCTGAGATCATTTTTTTTCTCTCTTTCTTCCACCTCTATCCCTATATAAAGGATAATATGTCAGATGCCTCTTTGGTAGAGTTCTCCAAACTCTTAGCCCTCTATGCCAGCACAGTGTCCAATAAAATGCCAACTTGCCTGTGTCTTGTGAATTGCTTCTCAGACCAGGGACCACCCCAGTATTATGGTGGTGTGAACCCCAACAGGAGGACACATTCACCCACATTCATAACATATGGAGTCCAGTGGAAGGTAAGCTCAAGTTTAGAGAACATATTTGACAAAGGGGTAACTCACTGCTGGTGGCTGCTCCAAGCATCTGCCTTGCTTTCCTGGGATATTCCTGGTGTAACTTTTCTGCCAGACTCTTTGTTGAGTCTGAATCTGAATCCAGCCAGCCCTTAGCTCTCCTCTAAATGCTGGAGCTGTGACTTGGATGTCAGGGGAAGATGGAAAGGACACTGGGCCTCTGAAGTTCACAAGGTCTTGGGTCCAAGAGAGGTAAGAAGGTCTGGGGCTCTGTTTCCTTTTCTCAGGTGGGCTCAATGTTCTCTAGTCTCTGCTGGCTCCAATCTTACAGATGAGATTGTTCTGCTCACTATTTTATGGAATCCTGACAGGGTGGGACTGGATTTTTTTAGCTAGTTTGGATTCACTTTCTGTCAACCTCACTTCAGTTCATTCAAGGACCTTCCTGAATTTAGTCTAAGGTCTTAGATGGATTGGGGTGGGTTTTGATCACACCTCTGATTTGCTTGATGGATCTCACCTGGTTAATGATTTGAGGTCAAATGTGTTTCAGGTGATTTCCACCCCAGTCTTACCCTTCCTGAGAATTTCCTCCTCTAGGCATTCCCAGACCTAAGGAAAGGAGATCACAATCTGAGTCTTTCTCTCCACCCCTCTGATGTTTGTCTTTTGCTATAGAAGACCATGATATCAGGGAGGTGATGCCATTTTACACAAGAACCTCAAAAAAGGTAGGAATGTCAGAGGTCAGCTGGTCAAGCCTTCTCATATAACAGGTGAATCCTCCCAATGAAATCTACATATTCTGAGGGCTGGGACTATATTAGCTTAATCTGTATACCCATGGTCCACCTGGCACACAGCAGGTGCTCGATTGGTGATTATGTAACTTTGGATGAGTCCTTTCACCCTTCCTGGATCTCAGGATTCAACAGTCAAGTGTTCTCCTTTCTGTCCTTCCTTGTCCTTCTTTGCTATGCTTTCTCCTGTCTCTTCTTATGGGACCATCTCTAGGATCCATTCTTCAGTCTTCTTCTGTCTCCCTTGGAAATAGCTTCAGCTCTCACTTCCCACTCTGGTCTTGGCTCTCCCCCTAAACTCCACATTCATGTATCTACCCAGGTGGCTTTAGTACCACAAATTCAACCCACCCTGAAAGGACCCAGCAAGGAAGAAGAGGAAGAGGAGAAGAAGAGGCAGAGGAGGGAGAAGAGGAAAAGCAGGGAGAAAAGAAGGAAGAAGAGCAGCAATAACAATGGCAGGAGCAGCAGTAAACATTTACCAAGTGCCAGTTATTGTAATATGTGATGGAGAATAAAAAAAATAAAGGCAGAAACAGTTCCTACCCTCATGGAATTCACCATCCAATGAAGTAGACAACAACAGACAAATCTGTACAAACAAGTCATTTACAGGATATATGGGAGATAATGAATAGAATTGAGAAGGGGTTGGGGAAAACTCCCTGTAGAAGGTGGGATTTTTGTCGAGGGGAATCAGGAGGCAGAGATGAGGAAGGAGGGCATTCCAGGCTGGGGGCACAGGCAGAGAAAATACTTAGAGTCTGGAGATGGAGTCGAGGAAGGAGGCATGCATCACTGGATGACAAAGTATTTGGTGGGGAACAAAATGGAAGAACACCAGAAATGAAGGGGGAACAGGTAATGAAAGGCTTTAAAGGTCAAACAGAGCATTTTGTATTTGCTCCTGAAACTTTTCACCCAAATTATTTCTTCTTATCTATTTCTGTTAATAACACCATTTTTTTCTTCAGTATCCCAACCTCAAAATCTTATATACTGAATAAAAGAAGAAAGTAACTGAACATTTCAAAGAAAAATCAAAAGAACAAAATACTACTAATTTGTAGCAAGTCATTTTGATGTCTCTTCCCTCCTCTCCTCCATCCATTCAGTGTTGAAGATATTCAAATTCCCATACAATTTTACTACTTGTTATTCTCAGGGAATGGCACCCTCTTTGAGATAATCCAATCATCTCCATTTTTCATCTCTTCTCCCTCAAACCCACCTTACACACTACTGGCAGCCTAACTTAGGTAAGGCATGTTGCTCTACAATCATCAATGGTTCCCTAGTACCTCTGACTCAGAGCTCCCATTCTAAGCTTAGGCTGGTATCCAAGACCCTTCCCAATTGGGCTGAACCACTTTCACAGTAGCTTTTGGAATCCTAGCATATAGTCTTCTGAATCATTCATGTGCCATTTTAATGCTCAGTGATACTTGATTTTCCACCTATTCTCCCAGTTCTGGAATGCCCTCCCTGACTTCCTTTAAGTCCTAACACCCCACATCTACACGAGTGGAAGTCTTCCCAACCCTTCTTAATTCCAGAACTTTCCCTCTCCTAATTATTTCCTATTTATCACATATAGCTTAGTTTGTATAATTTGTTTTTGTGTTATCTCCTCTAATAGATTATAAACTTCTTGAAGATGGGGACTATCTTTTGCTTCTTTTGTGCCTTTTTTTGTGTCCCCATCACTTAGGACACAGTTGGCACTTAAAAAACTGATTGACTGATGTCACATACAAATACTGAGTTGACCACAAAGAAGTCATTTGAACTTTTCTGAGTTTTCTCAAAGGCCAAGATTGGACTGGGTGATCCCAATGGTCCCTTCCAGACCTTTATCTTTGATCTCATTATTCAAATAGGGGCAGAAAGAATTTCACCCCTTGGAAATAGGAATGAGATAAGTGGGTTCCCTGTTGTTATGTCTTTTTAATACAATACTAGAATTCTTGGCAAGAAATCACTGCAAAGAATAAATGAAAGGCATAAATATGGGAAAAGACATAAAAAAATCTCAATTTTTGCAAGCAACATAATTGTATACTTAGAAGTTCTAAGAAAATCAACCAGACAAAATTTACTAGCAGCAATCAATGAGGTCAGCAAAGTCGCTGGCTGGGAGAGAAATCGATGACGTTGTTGGGTGCTGGTGACACCCTGCAAAAAGATAGAATGAGATAATATCCCAGGCAAATTAGCAACAAAAACATCGAACACTTGGGTATTAATTTAGTCCAGGACATGAGAGATTTATCCAAAGGAAATGATAAGACCTTAATGGGAGAAATAAAGGCAACCATGAATAAATGGAGAGATAGTCCTTGTCTTGGCCAGGAAAACTAAATATAGTCAAGATGATCATACTCTCTAAATTTATAAAGAGACATTTAATGTCATACCAATTAAAGTTCCCCACAGGATATTTCATAGACCTTTGCATGATGCTGGTGAAATTTATCCGGAAGAATAAGCAAACCAAGACACTAAGGAAAATACTCTTTTTAATAGGTTAATATTTCAAACATCTCTAATTTCATCAGAGTGAGAACTCTCTGCCAACACAGCTGGCAACCCTTCCGTTGCCTGAGTAGATAGTCCTTTAGGAGTTGCTGAGTCCAAAATATTTGTCATTGCAGCCAAACTAGGGATGAGGCATCAAGGCAAAAAGGAAAAGAACATTAACTCTGCAGTCAGAGGAACTGGGTCCAAATGCCACCCTAAATCTCATTATTTATATGACCTTGGGTAAGAAGGTCACATAGCTATCCTGGGTCTCAGTGTCCTCCTCTGTAAAATGAGGGTGTTGGGCTAGATGGTCTCTGAGATCCCTGCCCACTCTAGATCTGGAATCCTTGGGTGCTATTGCTTTGTTGGCTCTGCTTCTAATATTTTGGAATTGGTCACCATGATGCTTCAACTGCTCTTTCATTCTGGGACTTACTTCATGTCTGAGATCTCCTCCCTCTGGATCATTCACCCAATTCTTCAGTCTTTTACTCTGGGACATACCTTCACCAAAGTGCCCTCTTCTTTCATAGGTGAGTTCCTCCCAGGGAGGTCTTCCATTTTGGGGAGGGTGGCTGGCCAACAATCACTTCCCTCTTGGCTCTACTTCTGAATAGTAAACAACGAATAATCATCTTGGAATCTCTTAGAACTGGTCCATAGACAACAGGCCTAGGGTCTGCCCATGGCTCTGTATTTGTAGCCTTTTATGTTTAGAAATGCCTACCAGAACATATACTTGCTTCACCGGGAAAATCTCAAAGAATTCAGCATCCTTTCCATATCACAAGTATATCAGAAGAGCATTTGGGTCTTTTCAGTGCCGTTCTTAAAGCCCTCAGTGGACTCATAAATGTATCATGGAGCAACAAGATAAAAACCATGCAATACTGGGTTAAAAACAGAAAAAAAAGAAGTGTGTATTGTAATGAAAAAAAAAAAACCAAATAAAACCAAGCTTCTATGAAGGCTTGATACAAGAGGTAAGAACATCAGAAAAAGAAATGAATGTCACTGGACCAATTTGGCATGAGAATGGTCAAGTGACCTAAAAAAAGATGCAGAAAAAGGAAAAATTCTGAAAACAAGCAGAAATGATTGTGATGCATAAAGGGAAGGTTGTGACTACATGGGGCATTCCTAGAGCACCTTGGATTTTTCTAAAAGCACCTATGCGCAATGAAATCAATAGCAGCAGGTAAATGAGATTGATAGCAGTGTTGAGAGCCCCAAAGCCCATAATGCTATGAGGTAGATGGTAATAGTCAAACTAAGTTGAGGACAAGAAGATGGACAATGCTGAGAAGCTTGAACTATTGTTTTCTCTTCCAAGGATGAGATTGTAAGAAAGACCAAAAAATGGTTAATTGGACCTGGAAGCCTAGAATAAGTGACGAGAGTATTCAGATAGCATCTAACTGCCCTCAAGAGGTTCAAGTCACCAACAAGAATTGTGTGTGTGTGTGTGTGTGTGTGTGTATCCCATTATAGGGAAGGAACTGGCAGACTTGAGTTATTTTTTTGAACACTGAAAGATCACAGAGAACAGAAGAGCTTCATTATAATAGGAGAAACACAGACTTCACCCCATTACATATTTCAAAGTAGAGGTCAGTGAATCTGACTTTAATTTCTGGCAAAATTCAAGGGATGGTTCATGAGCATTTAGAAAGGAAAGCAGTGATGACTGAGAGACATCATGGATTTGTCAAGATTAGGTCATGTCAAATCAACCTCATTAACCTTTTTTTGACAAGGCAATTAGAGTAATAGGCTATGAGAACATGCTAGATATTTGGGTATTTTTACTACAATTTTTCAAGGACACATTTGACAAAAATCTCTGCTATCATTCTTATAAACAAAGATGTCAGAGAGAGACAAGATTACATTTGGGCTAATTTGGAAAGGGTTGAATGATTGACTCCAGAGAGCAGTCATTAATACATCGCTTTCAATCTGGAGGGAAGTCTCTAGTGGAGTGCCTTAGGGAATCTGTCCTTGACCCCCAGCTTCTTAACATAGATGAAGATTTAGATGGCATGGGCATTAGATTGGCAGATGACATGAAGCTCAGAGGGACAAAGAACACATTAAATGTCAAGGCAGCCTTTGGAAAAGTCTCAGCAGGCTAGAATGAGAAGCAGAAATCGAACCATAATTAGCTTCACTAATACAAGAGGAGAGTTGTAGTTAAAGACCAAATTGCCAGAAAATGAGTTCATCCTTTTTTTTTCTTTCCTCCTAAATTTCCTTCCCCTATTACTATAGAGGACAGAGCGATGCTTTTTTTGTTGTTTTGGGATAGCAGATTCCTTACATTGTTTTAAAAGATGTAGCTAGTCCAAGATAGGAAGGGGTTAGCCCAGGGTCCTCTGTCCTGGTTATACTGTGTCTTAAGTGTTGTCCTCAGGACCAAATTTTAGGGAGAAAACTGATGAACTGTATTATAAGGGCCAATTAATAACACCTAACATTTTGATCACGTTTTAAGGTCTACAAAGGGCTGGGCAGCTCATTTAATCTTCATTTTATAAGGTTCCATACCTTCATTTTATAAATGAATGAAAAAACTGATTCAGAAAGGTTAAATGACTTGCACAGGGGGACAAACCTAGTGTTTGAGCAGAATTTGAAATCAGATCTCCCTGACCCCACCTCTAACACTTTATATATATATTCTTCCCTGAAGGTATTCAAGTGTTATCTGGACAGTCCCTTTGTTGGGTAAGCTGTAGACCAGACCAGGAGGCTCCAGAGGTTCCTTCAGCTGAGGTTCAGGGGTGGAGAGGCCCTCAATAGTCAGCTCATTCTGTCCCTTTCTTTGAAAGATGAGGAAAAGGAGCATCAAAGGGACAGAAGTGGCTACATGAGGAGTAAGCATTAAAATTCGAACCCAGGACGTTGGACTCCAAATTCAGTGCGTCACTACTCCTCTGCCATAAATGTTCAAAGACTGCTCTGAGAAGAAGACAGTCTCCTCTCGGGTGTTCTGGCTTTCGGCTAGGAAGATGGTCAGCTCTGTTCATCCTCTGGCTTAGACAGGAGGGGCGAATCCCTCACCCCCAAATTGTTCACATGGTGGAAAAGTGCTGAGTTTTTGTTGCAATAGTGCCACCTACTGGACTGACCGGGAATCACCCATTGCTCCAAGAGCCTTGCCAAAGCTCCAGCAAGCTGCTGTTTTCAGCCGAACTCTCTGCTCTTAGCTCCTGGGACAGACAGACAGGCTTTGCTCGGGGAAATTCTTCATCATATACTTTCATTTAAAGATGGATTTCCGTCAAGTCGAACAGCCATCCTTGGCATCAGGCCTGTGATACAATAAAAACCTAGCTTGTTGAAGCCCCCCACCCCACTTCATTTTCCTGGCCCTCAGTTTCCCCATCTGTAAGATGAGGAGGAGGAAGAAAAGGTTTTTCTCAAAACTCAGGGTTCTGGGTACAGAAGTAAATATTTTTGTAAACATTGGAGAGGTTGGCTCTGCCTGTTCTAACTGACCACCAGAAGGGGAAAGTCTCCTGTGGCCAACTAAGGAAGAGGCTAAGTCAGGACTTAGGTTTCTGTTGCTCGGCCCCTCCAATTGTCATCGAGTCTGGACCTGGGCTTCCTCAATTGTCTTCTTAATGGATGAATTTTTGAGTTGGAGCCCAAGATTGCACTCTAGAGATGGATGGGGGCTCACACGTCCCCACTGACAGTACAAGTTTCCCAGTCTGGGGGTCCTTACCCTTTCTGTGTTTGTTAAACTTGTGAAACCTGGGCACCCTTCCCAGAAAATTGCCTTTTAAATAAATGCACAAAACCAAACATATGGGATAACCAAGGAAATTAGACAAATACAGTTATGATTTTTTTTTAAGGTTTACTTGAAACTAGGTTAAGAACACATCAGTCTGGTTCTCATTTTGTAGAGGGGAAAGTCTGGGGAAGTTGATGTGATTTCTCCGAATGCTAAGTAATGAGAAACAGAGTTGGGGTCCAGACACAGGAGTCTGGGATGCCATTCTGTTCTCGGCACCCACTGAAATGCCACTTGGCAATGACTTGTAGGGTAAGGGGAGAGCCAGAGAGGGAGGTGGTGAGTCTCCAAATGGTACAGAAATGCAAGGATCCCAATCCTCAGGGAGTCCAACCCAGTCAACCCCTAGATACTCTCTACCATCACCAGGGCAGAGAGGAGGCTCATTGTCCACCCCCAACATCTTTCAGTGTGTTTGCCCCTTCTCCTGCAGGCTGCCCCAGAAGAAGCAGGAGTGAGGAGGTGGAGGAAAGGGAGATGAGGAGGAGCAGGTTCAAGGTTGTTCAGCTCGCCCTCCATCATCGGGTCCTTATTGACACCCCCAGATTTGTAGCTGTTGCAGGCGGCATACTCTTTTTTCCTTAAAAGGTAGATTCTGAGCTTGGAGGACTGCAGCAATCCCAGCAGCAATCCCGGCGAATCCCTCTGTGGGTTGCTGGGGAATTTATTGGAACCCGTTCACACTGCCCCGGGAGCTCTCGGAAAGAGATCCGGGCTGTCTGAATCACCCCACCTACTAAATCCTCAGGCAGCAAGGAAAATTGGGGCTATTTAATTATTTAAGGATCATCATATTTAGTTTAGGTTAAACCTGACTGAAGTGGACTCTGTTTAGAATTCACATTCGAAGTTAAAAGATCCAAGTTCAGATTCTGAAGCTGCTGTTTGACCAGTCATTCAGGGCCCTGGTCAGTCTTCTTATCAGTGTAAGAAGTGACTGCGACCAGCTGGGCCCTTCTGGCTCCAAGTCTAGGTCCCATGCTTCTTTCTCAGTAATCTCAAAGCTGTGTGTTTTCTAGGGGGATCATTGACAATTCACTGGCTGCAACGGAGGCAATCATTCTGCTGCTCCTCAGAGCATCCCTCTATTTGCTGTGTGCCCTTAGACAACCTGGTGAACAGATCAAGACCTCAGTTTGTCCATCTGTAAGGGGGGGATATAAAACCCTTTGAATACTTCATCAATTGGTACCACAAAGAATAGGATATTCCTGTGTTATAAATATTCCATGACAATGTCACCTTTGAAAATAGAATGTTAATAGGCAAAGGTGGTGCAATAAGTAGAGCACCATCGGGAAGAACTGAGTTCAAATTCAGCTTAAGACACTTAACTGTGTGACTTCACCCTGTGTGTTCCATTTTCCTCATCTATCAAATGAGATGGAGAAGAAAGTGGCTAAAACCACTCCAGTATCTCCACCAGGAAGAGCCCAATGGGACACAACTGAAAAAGACTCAACAACAAAAGGATGTTTCTGTTGGCCTGGTGCAATGTTTGGTTCATTGTGATTTAGGAAACACTTTTAAAATACCCAATGCCATAGAAATGACTGGGTAGACAAAAGCAAAAGAATTTCTCCTGTCATCCAGAAGCTTAATTACCAACTCGTCTAACATCAGTTGAACAAGGGGGGGCACAATGAGTTTGCTGACCAGAAAAAGTGAATCCAAGGCAAGTCCTCTGGAATATTCCATTGCGAATTCCATTCTGGATATATATGTGGTGGTTTTTTCTGTGACTTTTAATTCAGAAGCAATGTGGTATGGTGGATGACCACATCCTTGCCTCCAGTGTTAGTTTGGGTTTGGAGTTTTGCTGGAATACATGCTAGTTGTGTGACCCTGGGTAAGTCACTTCATTGCTGTCAGCCTCAGTTTACTTAATTGTAAAATGGGGTTAATGATAATACCTACAATGGGTTATTATGAGGACCAAATGAAATCATATTTGTAAAAAGCACTTAGGACAGGGGTGGCTAGGTGGCGCAGTGGATAAAGCACCAGCCCTGGAGTCTGGAGTACCTGGGCTCAAATCCTGTGTCAGACACTTAATAATTGCCTAGCTGTGTGGCCTTGGACAAGCCACTTAACCCCATATGCCTTGCAAAAATCTAAAAAAAAGAAAAGAAAAAAAGCACTTAGGAGAGAGCTTGTCATAGAGTAAGTGATATATAAATGCTCACCATAAAATCGAGGAGATCCTAGATTAATAACTCGCGTGTGAAACACTTACGCTTTCAAGTTTGCAAACAAGCCTGGGAGGTTGGTGTAGTTACTATCCCCATTTTACAGACACAACTAGGGAGTGTCTGAGGGAGAATCTGTCTTCCGTGCCAGTTCCTAAAGACTAACTTGGAACCTGCCAGGCTATGCATTCTATGAGGGATTTGTAGTACGAGGCTAAACTTCATTGTTGATGGAACTGTGAATTGACGTGAACCTTCTGGAATACAATTTAAAATTATGGTTCAAAAGAAAAGACATGATTCAAATGAAAACCTCCTTCTAGGAGTATCCTCCAGGGAGGTCAAAGACAAAAAGAGAAGGCTCATCTCTATCCTAACAGCATTTCTCTGGAAACCCATGCAGATGCCCATTGACTTGGGGTTGGCTGGTCCAGGCAGGGCTTTTGGGTTGGTTAACAAATGGAATGACTCTTAGTGTACTGACAGAAAGAATGAGTGGAAAGAAGCATGAGAAGACATGGATGGACAGATGCAGAGAAGGAAGCAGAATCAGGAAAGGCCAGAATCCAGTGACTCCAAGGACAGAAGGAGAAAGAACAAAAACCAAGCCAATATGAAATGTTGTTCAGTCACAAGGACCAGCATGACCTGGAGAAGTTGTAGGGGCTGCGGACAGTTGCTAATTTTCTTTAACTACCCTTTTTGTCTCTTTTTTCTATCCTTGCTGGGCAGTGCTATATTCAAAAATAAAAATTATGAAATAACAAAAATTATCAAGAAAAGCTTAAAAAGGGGCAGCTAGGTGGCGTAGTGAATACAGCCCTGATCCTAAAATCAGGAGGACTTGAGTTTAAATCTGGCCTGGGACACTTGATACTTACTTAGCTGTGTGACCTTGGGCAAATCACTTTACCCCATTGCCTTGCAAAAACCAAAAAATACAAAAAATACAAAATAAAAACTTAAAAAATAAAATTTCAATGATACAAGTCTTGGAGGAGGAAAAAGTTAAATTCTTTGAAAAGATTGTAGGATCCCAGTTGCAGAGTTAAAAGCTGTCTAATTTGATCATCTATCCAAGGTCACAGACCAGCAGGACTCCTCTGACATCCCCCAGGGGAGAAGGATGCGAAGGGGTCTTTCTCCTCCCAGAAGCTAGACCCTTGGAAACTTGGAGTTAAGCGTGTGGGTGGAGAAGAGAGGGGATTATTTTAGCTGTGAGGACATGGAAACATATTTTAGTTCCCATTCTAGCCATGTGGGTCAAACAATCTGCATTGATCAGAGAAATCGAACCTATATTCAAAAGCCAGGACATGAGCAACACTAGGATTGCAGATCTATTAGGGAATAGCTCCCCTCCCCCCAAGCAAAGCAGGGAATCTATTTTTTAAAAATAAATAATAAAGCAAAAGTCTAGTGAGCAAGCACAGAGTGGGCTTTGTGTGACTTTCAAAGCCTGGGCTCTCTGCTGGGGGTGCCTTCCCGGATGCCCCCGGAGGAGCGATTACAGCAAATGTACATGATTTTACCCACAATATACAGTATCGTGTGAAGCCGTCCTTTATTGCCTTGAGTCTTTTCTTTCTTATAATTTATTTTAATACATTTGGAATTATTATCCCAAACATTAGCCAGCTGGCCCGCTGGGGTCTCCTTTGCTGGATTCTGGGGTGTCCCCTTTTCTAATCCTCTCTTCATGGATAATCCAGTCTAATGCTTCTTGGCTGTTGAGGGGCCCAGCCTATTACTACCTGATGGTAAGAAATTCACTTTGTCCTGTGTAGGTGGCACTAATCGGGCAGTAATGAACACCTTATTTGAAGCCGCTTAGGTCAGGAAGCTATTCAGGGGATTTTCTTTTCTTCTTTTCCAATTTCTGGACGCTTGCTTGTCTTTTCAATCTCTTGCCCCCAAAGCTGCAATTCAACTTGTCTTTGAAAGCGGCCCTCCCTCTTCCCTCCTCTCCACACCTCCCTCACACCCCGCCTTCTCCCCCACTTTTCTAAATTGTTTTCTAGCAGGATCCGATACAGAAAAGGTTTTTATTGTATGTCATGGCCATTGAGCTGCCTTGCTCATTTCTTCCATCTTTGGAGCTTTTCAGCCTGGGATCTCAAAGCTGGAGGTGTCTAGTCTACCTGCACCCTAGGTTTGGAGCTAGGGACGAGGTCTTTCCAGTCCCTTTCCTCCTCTCTGAAATCCCAGGAACATGGAGCGCCTGGGTGACTTTGGGCAAATCTTTCCTCTCTGAACCTTGGGGTCCTCATCTGGCAAACTAGGGACTTAGATAAGACCAACAGAGCCATCTCGCACTCTATTGACGTGAAGAGCTCAGCAATGAGAAACCTGCCAGGAACACAGAGGAGGAAGGTGGTGTTCTTTAGATAAAATCTGGAGATTCATCAAGCACTAATGGGTGACAGTGCTAGGACTCCTTCCTTCTGTCTTTAACATGAGGGTTGATGGTCTCTGAAGAAGTTATCCAACTTTAATGGGCACCACCCTGACTCTAACCTTCTCCCTGACATGTTCTGCTTGGGCACAACCCATGAAATATTTACTGAACTCCTCTGAGTTTACAAGGTTCCTGACTCCCAGGAGGAGGAACCAAAGTCCATTGGGGGAAATTGGCCCAAGGTTACCATATAAAACCCACCTTCCCTGGCTCCAAGCCCAGGGCTCTGTCTGGACCAGCAAACATGGTCAGTGGACATGCAATGAGGCTCTCATCATGAGAAATCCAGCAGGGAATCTTGTTGGGTTGGCTTGGCTCAGCTTCAAAGTTTACTCAAGGGGAGGTTAGGTGGTACAGTGGATAGAGCACTGGCCCCGGAGTACCTGAGTTCAAATCCAGCCTCAGAAACTTAATAATGACCTAGTTGTGTGGTCTTGGGCAAGCCACTTAACCCCATTGCCTTGCAAAAACTTAAAAAAAAAAGAAAGTTTACTCAAGGCCTAATCTTACCATTCAGGTGGGTTCAATGAAAAGACCATGGAGACAGGCTCTTTCTTTTTCTGACTGTTCTTTCCCATCAGCCTTCACTTCTTTGATTTTATTTTTTGTATTATTTGTTAAAACCTGTTAGGTACCCTGATACAGTGAAGGATGGCATAGTATAATGACCAGAGAACTAGTCTTCTAGTCAAGGAGGCCTGGATTCAAATCTCACTTCTGAAATATTACTGACTATGGGACCTTGGGCCAATCTGTCCCAGGCAACTCCTGAAGACTGTAAGTTTGAATGAGCTGCTGATCTCTGGGGGAGGGAGAGAATTTCTATATTGAGAGTTCACCTTACTGATAAGATCACAGATCTAGATAAATGACAAAAATCAAAAATCAAACATAAGTTTCTGCATTGATATTTGGTCTTTGCCTCTCTTCCTCTTTGTTCTCTCTCTTTCTGATGCTGTCTGTCCCTCCATGAAGATTGAGTGGACTCTTTATGATGATCCTTTAAAATATCCAGATCCTAATTTTTAAAAAATGCTTAGTATAGTGCCTTGTATACAGTAGGGGCTATAAAAATGCCTATTCCCTTCCCTTCCTATATTTTATACAGAAATTCCTCTGCATCTTAGGTTTCTGTATGACTTTTAAAGGAAAGACCTTTTATCATCTAATGCTGTGGCATCTCCAAGATCCATTTGAGGGACCTTAGGCAAATCTCTTCTTTTCTCTTGGACTCAATTTTTTCAAATATAAAATGAGGAAGTTGAACTAACTAGCCTCTAAGGTTCATGTTCTTCTGACCTAGTTCCATGTCCACATCAACATTCTTGAACTGTGGATGTTTCTAGAATGCGATTTATCTCTTTGAACCTATTTCCTCACTTTAAAATAAAGACAATAATAGTTACACACTAAACACCACCCAGGGCTGGAGGGACCTTGAAGACCTTAGAGTGCTCTTTAAATGTAAGGAAGGAGAAGTGTTAGGCTGAATGTTCCCATTGGCACCATCTGTAATGAAGCTCCAGTAGCGGTACCTCACCTTTGATCCCTGACACTAACCCTCCAGATCCTCCACAAGAATGGGATGACCTTGGAAATACCTTTCAACAGTGAGATTCCCAGAGAACCAGAAAAGGATGATTATTTATGGAATGATGGGCAGAAGATGTCTCATTGAGAAAAGAATACTGATAGTAACCAGCACTGATAAGAATTCTTTTATATTTGCATTTTCCTTTACCATCATAACATCTAAACATCACACAATGACCCAATTCTGTAGGTTCTTTCACAGCTCCCATTTTACAGATGAGAAGCCCTAAGGGGTCACCCAGTGAGTGTCAGAGCAGGATCTGAGGCTGGAAATCTCTGACATGAAGACCTCCTTCTCTCCTCTCCCCTCCACTCTTCTGTCTTCACAGGAGATTCTGGGAGGCAGTCTAAGGTGGAGCCTCAAACTAACGTGATGAAGGATGTCTAAGGGCCACATCCTCAAAACAAAAACAAAGAAAAGATTTTAGTTCTTGCAAACCTCCCTTCAGTAAGGAGACATCCACATATATCTAAGCTCCTGGTTTTCAAACATCTTGTTGCATATTTTTGGACATGAAGAATACTCAGACTGAGCCTGAGGCAGGCTGTAGATGCCAACAGCTCTGGCGGGCGGATGTGTAGCTCAGCTCTAAATTTAACCAGGTGGTTCCTGTGCCACAGGTGAAGCATTAGCCAGTTTCCTTTTCAAGCATTCTTTCTCTGCAGCTTTTGGAGGTGGGCAGTTGGTGACTGGGTAATAGGTAGGTTTGTTTTGTGCCTTTTCTTCTCAACAATATCTAATTGTGACGGCGATTTTCCCCTTTACCAGACCTGTGTGGCCTTGGGTCATTGCACTTTTAGAAAAAGCCAGACTTCCTCATCAGAGTGTATTGTCCAAACCATCTGCCCCCCTGATGGGGAAGTCAAGAGCACGACACCTCCCCCCCCCCCCATGCACACCACACAAAAGACGCTGCCAGTAAGGGCAGAAAGTTCAGCCACACCTTCCCTTCTCCTCCCTCACCCTCTTCTAGGTAGGTAAACAAGCACCTTCTCACAAAATAAGCCTCACCCATTCTTGTGGAGGATCTGGAGGGTTAGTGTCAGGGATCAAAGGTGAGGTACCGCTACTGGAGCTTCATTACAGATGGTGCCGATGGGAACATTCAGCCTAACACCTCTCCCTCCTCATGTTTAAAGAACACTCTAAGGTCTTCAAGGTCCCCCCAGCCCTGGGTGGTGTTTAGTGTGTAACTATTATTGTCCTTATTTTAAAGTGAGGAAATAGGTTCAAAGAGATAAATAGCATTCTAGAAACATCCACAGTTCAAGAATGTTGATGTGGACATGGAACTTGGACCCTAGAGGCTAGTTAGTTCAACTTCCTCATTTTATATTTGGAAAAATTTGAGTCCAAGAGAAAAGAAGACACTGGCCTAAGGTCCCTCAAATGGATCTTGGAGATGCCACAGCATTAGATGATAAAAGGTCTTTCCTTTGAAAATTACACAGAAACCTAAGAAGCAGAGGAATTTCTGTATAAAATATAGGAAGGGAAGGAAATAGGCATTTTTATAGCCCCTATTGTATACAAGGCACTATACTAAGCATTTTTTAAAAATTAGGATCTGAATATTTTAAAGGACCATCATTTTCTTCCTGAACAAGGGAAGCAAAATTTTCCCCCTCTTTGTTTGGAAATTTGTTGGTGTTGTTAAGTTTTGCAGAATCTCAGAGAGTCTAACCTGTACTCAAAAAATAATCCCTCTTCAAAACCAGATGAGTGGGTATCCAGTCTTTTGCCTGCCTAAAGATCTCAGGGGAGGGCTTCATGTTCCATGGTGCTCCTGAGGAAAACACTCTGTCAACTTTAAGGGCTGTTGAGATAAACTAATTTTTATTGATGGAAGCATCATATCAATGAAGATTAACTCAAGAACATTAGTGACATGAGTATAGAAGACATGTTGAGAGAAACCAAACCTGGCCTGTTTGTCATTGGCTTTGGAGAAACAAACAAACCAACTTTTATTGAGTTCTAGGATTTTCTACACTTCAGAAAAGATTCCTGAGTTGAAAGATTGTGGTCTCCCACCATGGTCACCTTGGCTTCCTCCCCCCCACTTCTGGCAAAGTGAACATTAGGGAACCATAGGACTGAATGAGCAACAGTGGGCACTTAATGACACTAAGACCAGATGCCCATAGAAGCACATGCCAAGGGAAAACATTAACAGTCTCCTCTTCTGGGAAAGAAGATGGAATTTGATCATTCTATTTAATTTGAGCCTAAGTGAGGTCACAATCTAAGAGATGTAGGGAGCTTTTTTGAGAGCAGTCTTGAGTCACAAGACCTCCATCTTTGAGATTCATCAAAGAATATTCCCATTAAGAATGAATTTAATAAATGAGGATTTCTCATATCTTATTGCCTCAGAGGGCAGCTTTGGGACTTATGATGGGCAGAAGGAAAAAATTAACTGTGATCATGGGGCAGACATTAGAGAACCAGGCAGTGGGAAAGTAGAAAAAGCAAGATTAGCCAGAATGAACTTCAGTAAGTGAAAAAATGGAAATATCCAATGCAGAAGATTCATTAAAAGTGTTTTATTCAGGCATGGATTGGCCTGATTAATCTTTGAGATCCCTCCCAACTGAAATTTTGCATTGTCTTCCATTTATCAGAGAAAGGAAAGAAATAAGAAAGGAGATGTTGGGGAAGATGAATCAAATGAAGATTTTTCTTCAGTATGGGGTAGGCTGCTTTATATTTGAGAGAAGAGGGCAAGAGACTAGGAGGGAGGGACAGAATGATACTGATTAAGATGAAAGACTATACATGGGAAGGGGATCCCTCAAAGTTGCCAAAGAGCAGAGACAACTATGGATTTTGGCAAAAAAAGTTGAACTAGGGGTGGCTAGGTGGCATAGTGGATAAAGCACCGGCCTTGGAGTCAGGAGTACCTGGGTTCAAATCGGATCTCAGACACTTAATAATTACCTAGCTGTGTGGCCTTGGGCGAGCCACTTAACCCCATTTGCCTTGCAAAAACCTAAAAAAAAGTTGAACTGGGTTATACTTGTGGGAATGCAGCATGGTCCTGTTAAGTGCCTCTAAATTTCAGCAACCCTAGGGTGCAGGCCTGATTGTTTTACCCTAGTTATGCTTATACAAAAGAAATAATATCTAGAGCTTGGGGCAAATATCTGTTTAAAAAAGTCAAAGGGTCTCATATTCCTTTGAGAATGAAGGAAGAAGAGAGAGGATGAGGGCAGAGCCAAAGAGAGTTGAAGAGATAACCAGATGGTCTTGATCTTTCCAGTAACTAGGAAAATTGACAGTGTGACAATCTGGTTGTGGCCGGCCCTGGTCAGATCACCTACAGAACATTGCATTCCATTTGAGACAAATCTTTTAGCAAGAACACTGATAAATTAGGGAAGGTCCAGAAGAGGGAAACCAGACTAGTGAAGAGTCTTGAGGTCATGTCATGGGAATCAGTTGAAAGAACTGGGGATGTTTAGTTTGGAGAATAGAAGGGTTGAGGAAGAGTGGAGAAACATAGTCACTGTCTTCCAGTGCTTGAAAGGCTATTATATAGGGAGAGGGCAAGGGACTGGACTTTTTTGGTAAGTCCCAGAGAGAACCAGGAGCCATGGGATGGGTTATAGAATTATAAGTTTAGGCTGGACCACCAACAAGCAATGAGACCATCTAACTCTGATCCTGGTGCTCCGGCAGCGATAAGACCAGTTGGTCAGCATACCAAGCCAAGAAAAGAAAGCCACAAACCCTTAGTGACAAGAGCAGATCCAAGGAAAAGGCTCCCCCAAGATCGGGATACGTCATACTCTCCTGGACTCCTTGGAGCAGTGGAATTTCCTCACCATTAGCCAGAAAACTATCTCTAAATTTGAAGGGGAAATGGAAAGGAGAAGCCACGTTTGCAGTTGAGCAGAGGCCCAATGGAGCTTCACAATGGCAAAGCCTATTTCTAGTAACAAAGACTCGATGCATATTAATCCATTCAGCCGCACTATTGTCTGTAATTCTTGCTTACAGCTTCTGTCATGCAGCAGAGTTAAAATTTACACCCTTTTTTGGATGCAAGAAGATATTTTTATTTATACTTCTTTGTTCGCTGTTTCCTTCACAATAATTAATCCAACCGCCAAAGTTGGATCTGCTTGGGGGTGATACTGTATTTGCATTAGGAAGTTATTCTAACAAGGCGTCTCCGTTCCAGGAGGGAACCGCTGGCTATGGCGGGGCCCTCTTCTTTTATGACAAGTCGCAATTTTCTCGTAGGGTTAAACGGAGCTTGTCTCAATAATTATGCTAAATTAAGCCAGCCTGTACATTATAGAAATGCATGGTGCAATGCATCCAGTGAGAAGATTTTGACTGAATTCTCTACAAAAAGAGATGCAGATTGAAATATGTGCCCATCTGATATTTAGTTCTTGGATCTGGTTCTTCAAACATTATGCCAATCCAGTTGGGCTGGGTGGTGGGTCCTTCATCTCACAGGGTACCTTCCCCTTGACACTGGGAGATGAGTGGTTGTTTGGAATTTTTCTACCTAGGGAAAGGTGGAGCGCAGGATGGTGGTCAATGGGTGAGAAATTCAGTTGGAAAAATACTGCTCCTTGGAGGACATTCCAAGATCTCAATAATGCTAAAGAGATGTTTGCGGTGAGGGTATAAGGTCCAGGGATAGTATGGACTTCTTCCTGATGCTCTTGGTACCCTCAAAATATCAGGGAAGATATTTTTTGGGTGTCTTGCCCTAGTTAAAATCTGCTACAAAACACAGTTATATTTAATGAAGAATCATAAAAGAATTTCATAGGATATGAGTGTGTACAAACTCTCTCCTCTGGACTTCTGGGTCTTCCGATGTGTTCCACTCAGAACTGTCTGAACACAAACATTCTGACTTCAAAGAAGAGTCTAGAATTTCAAGGTGCTTATCACCTGCATTTGCTGTGTTTAATATATACAAAGAGGCCTCACATCCCTCTTGGTAACAGGAAAATATTTCAAGGAATCTTTTCAGCACCAACGAGATTCTGAATTGCAATATTGAAGTAAACTTAGGGGAAAAGGAATTTCTGGTTTCTTTTTTGCTTTGGAAAGCTCCACACTGGGCAGGAACCATAGATTGGCAGGGAGCTACACAGATAGTTTGTTAACACAGAGTCAGTTCAAACCCCCAAACATTTGTGGAAAGCTGTGTTAGCCATAGGGAATGCAAAGGTAAAAATATTTTCCCCTTCCCTAAAAAGGAACCAGTTCCCATCCTTGGGGAGCTTATATTCTACTGGAGGATAACTATTTACACAGATTAGAAAAGGCCAAGTAATTGCAAGAGGGAAAGAGCACTGATAATTGGGAGGATCCTCCCTTTGGGTAGGAGGTGCTCACAGATCTTAGAAGAAGAAGGCAAAAAAAAAATGCATTCTACATGTTGGTGGATGGGTCCAGCTTATCCAAAGATATAGGAATGGTAGATGGGATAATGCATGCTGGAAAAGCCAGGAGACCAGTTTGCTTAAACAAAATGCATCACAGTGAGTGAGGCTATATTGTGGTAAGTTTTAATAGCAAGATAAGACTTTTGTGTTTATTCTAGAGGCAATTTTTGGTAAGGGGAGATCCATGGTCAGATCTCTGTGTTGGAATATGCATTTAAACTATATGGAGGATGCTTTGGAAAGGGACGGACCTAGAAGCTGTTCTGTATGAAGCCTCCCCCACAAATGATAATTTACTTTTTTTTCAGATTCTCAAGGAAGAGAATCTCTGTTCACTGTGCTGCAGCTTGGCCATCCCTGGCATTGTTCTGACCCTTGATTAAGCTTGTACTTTTGTCCATCTGACCTGCCACAATACAGTACATGGCCTTTAGGATGGTCACCACTTCTGTGATGCTCTGCCCTTTGAGAATGAGAGAACTGTGATGTTTAGGAGGCTTCCATGTTCTCTAAGGAAGAATGTTAGAACAGTTTTTTTTAAAGAGACCCACCTCCATTTCCTTTTTGCTACAGCTGGGATAGTGGCAGTAGCCTCCCAAATCCTATTCTATGGAGTCCATAAAATTTGATTAAAGAGCCAGTGATGCACCAGGCAATGAGGATATGAAGACAAAAACAAAATCATGTCTGCCTTGAAGGAGCTTCTATTTAATGGAGTAAATAGAGAGAAAAACTAAATACAACCCTGTAAAAAAAGCAGATTCCCAGAGAATAACACAGATGAATATGAAAAATGGTTTGTTAATGATAGAACCAGCATTCCAGAAGGCCCAGATGAAGAGGATGGACCTAGGAGAGATGGGGCTGGCATGTATGAGGGAGAAGACTAAATTTCCACCTTGGAAGCTCCCTCTGTCTGGAAGCCTGGTGGATGATGACATCTCGCAGATGTGGCAGAGGGGTTTCTGCTTAGATTAGATGCCCCCCGGGGTCTCCTCTGACCCTGAGCTTCATCTTAACTGCAGGTCCTCCAGGATTCTGTGAATGCCCCCTTGGTGACAGGTTCTATTGCAGCAGCTATTCAAGATGAATCACAGTCCATAAGTGGGTGAAGCTTTGACCCCCAATGTACCATGGGGAGTGTAATTTGACTCTGCAGTCATGGGCATCACATACTTGCCTTATCAGTATCAGACTTCCTAACTTGACTTGGAAAAAGTTTATTCAAAAACTCATTTTAAAAAGAGCCTCATTAGACCACTGACATGAAGGCATATACCCTGATCTTTCTCTTTTCTGGGGCCCCACCAGGGTAGTCCTGTACATCACAAAAGTTCTAGGGAGGGAGATTCTCTCAATTCTCTCAGGGCTTCTGAGAGGGCTTCCTTCTCTATCCTTTCCTAGGATTAAAATGATTCTGTTTTAGGAGAAAAAATACAAAGAAGTCTCATTTAAGATAATAGAATGATGTGGTAAAAATGTCACTTTCAGTCACGTTGCTTAAATGGTGGATGTTGGTGATGTCAATCTGTAGTTTTCATACTAATCTAAATAGCTTGGTGGCACTGGTTCTAGAGTTAGGAAGACCTGAGTTCAAATCCAGCCTCAGATACTGACTGGCTGTGTTATCCTGGGCAAGTTGTTTCACCTTGTTTGCCTCATCTGTAAAATGGACTGGAATAGGAAATGGCAATCACTTCAGTGTCTTTGCCAAATGTGACCCCAATAAAGAGTCAGGACACAACTGTGAACAACAGGTCAGCACATAATAAGCTCTATATGAATGTCATTATTATTCACCTAAAAGGTTGCCCAGCTTCCCTAAGACATTCTTTGCCTTGTGCCCTTTGCAGAGTTCCCAGGAGGGAACTATTTCTGGGAAGCTCATCTCAAGTAATTTTCAGATAAGTCTGGAACCTGTTTAGAAGGACAGATCTTGAGAATCACAGAAGACAGTGTTTCCACCAGGGATTCTCCAAAGTGACCATTCCATTGAATTAGTAGAGTGATGACTCTAAGAAGAATTAATATGAGCAACATTTGCTGCCCAACAATACAGAGTTTGATCTGGCCTCAGATACCTACTAACAGAGGCATTTTCTGTCTCAGTTTCTTCAAATGTAAAATTGGGGACAACAGTAGTAAGTGCCCAGGTTGTGAGAATCAAAGGAAGAAATATTTGTAAAGCATTTGACACAATGTTTGTCACATAGTTAGAGTTTATTAAAGCCTTTTTTTCTTTCTAAAAAACCCAGAGGCCTGTGGGCTTAGAATGAGAATAGAGGGCTAGGGCTATGACCTGGGCATCATAGCCAAGCTTCCCTAGTGACTGGAAAACCCTTCTTTGGCCCCATGGCTAGGTAGAGAGACAGGTGCTGGCCACCATCATTAATCAAGTCCTCAATAAATTGCTGCTTGTTCAACTTCTTCACCGCATCTCTACATTCATTAGCGTAGGTGCTTCATCCTTGTTCCCTTCACCAATGCGGGTCTCCACTCCTTCATGCATTCATATGGATGGTCTTGATGATTTCCCTCCCTCACCCCCTTCACGGATGCAAGACTCACTTCTTGGTTCCACTTTCTGGGTCACATGATGATGATGACTTCACAAGACCAGTCCTCTGAGAATAGGCATCAGGCTTATGACTAGGCTGCCAGTTGAGGCCTTTGCTGGTTGGCAGAGTTCGCAGGTGATAGAGGGCAGGGTCACCTGCAGATCAGAGGGGCCCTGGAGCCAGATCTTGGCAGAGATGCCAGTGGGGGTAGGATGAATCTGGGTCCTGATACTGGGCTAGAGTTATGATGGTGACAAAAGGAGTGTGAAGTATCTGACTTTTATCTGGGGGAAGTTCAGACATTGCTACTATTTCTTCTAAATCTGCACTAATTTAAGATTGATTTTTGGCCAAAATGGCCTTTGGAACTGGGGGTGGAGGTGGGGAGCAGGTAGATGATAATGGGCAAGTCATTGGATGGGAATTGTAAAACAAAAGGAGAGCTCAGAGGTCATCTGATCCAGAGACAGCCCATGGGGGAGTAATGAATGGAGGTTTGGGCTTAGAATCAAGATCAGAGTTCTGATCTGGTCTCAGACATGTCCTAGCTGTATCACCCTGGGCAAGTCACTGGAGCTCTGCTTGCCTCAGTTTCCCTAATTGTAAAACAGGAATGGCAGCAGCACTTCCCTTCCAGGATTGTCATAAAAATTGTTGTCACATACACACACACATATATACACATACACACATATATATTTATATACATGTAGAGATTTATATAATATACATGCTGTTTATAAAACATGCCATTATTATAGCACAAGGACTGCCTCTGATTGGCTCTGGTGGGCATTCAGTGGGTTCCCAAGTCTGCCCCAGGTGGACACACCTTCCCATAACCAACATCCTCCTCTATCCTAACTGAGGCTGGTGTTGGCTTATTCTCCCAGGGAGAGAGAAGGACACAATTCTCTCCCACCCCCCTTATTTCTTATTTTATTTGTCAACATTTTCTAAACTCCAACTCTTCACAAGGAACCAAGCTGGGTCCTGGGTACATAGAGATAAAAATGAAAAACAAATCCTGTCCTCGAGGAGCTTCCATTCTACTTGGGGCAGACTGAATAACAGATCCACCGAGACGTCAACAGAAGATATGTGAGGAGCAGGACGACTGAGGCTGGTGAGATGGAAAGGCCAAGGAGGTCTTCTGGTAGGAGCTAGAGGGTCTCAGAAACAGAGTGGTGGGAGAAGGCACTCTAGGCAGATTGTTGGGTCTTTTGATGACTTATAAAAGTTACTCTTAAATGCCTTTTTTGTTTTAGAAAGTCATTCTTGAGAAGGAAGGAGCAAAGGGCTGAAAGGTAGAAAAGAAGGATTTCTTGACCACTTGTCATATTCTGAGACCTCAGGTCTACCTGATCAAGGCTAACTCTTTCATTTTATAGTTGAAGAAACTGAGGCTCAGAGAGGAAGGGAGTACAGAAGGAAATATGCCTATGACAGGTTGGGTTCTTAAGAAACGCCATCTCATTGGATCCTCACAACAGTGCTGGGAGGGAGATGCTGTTATTAGCTTCGGTGTACAGGAGAGGTGAGGCAGTAGAGGTGAAGTGACTTGTCCAGGTTCACACCCCTAGGCTAGGTCAGAGGCCAGATTAGTGTCACTATGAAGCATTTTTGGAATCCAGATTGTTTCCATGGATAGGAGTGAAATTGATACAGGGCAAAGATGTACAGAATTATGAATATAGCAGAAACAAAATTTGTTAAATCTTGTTAAATGGGTGGAGGTTCCCCCACTCTTGAGATGCAAATCGACTCATCTTGTTTCATAGTTTAATGTGAAATTTGCATCCTGATCTTCTCAGGCTTCAACCTCTACCTAATTCTGGGTCTGGTAAGGGGAGAAGGAAATTCCCCTTTTGCCTTCTGGATAAGGGGCAAGACCATAAAATCTGGGTTGGACCTCGCTCTGGCCAGTGCTCTCTGACTCTCTGGCCCAGTCAACTCTGCTTGACTGTTCTTTTATCTCTGTCTCTCTCTACATATCACTGCCTTTTGTGTAGTGAATTCTTTGAATAAATCTCTACTTTCTTCCACACCTGCATTCCCAAGTCTGAATTGTGAACATATATACTTACAGGCAATAATCAAACTCAAGCAGTGGCTACCAAATGAGGGAAATGTGGCTGCCCACCTGTGCTCCAGAGTCCTGGGGATCTAACAGCTATCACAAGATTTCCCCTTCAGGGGGGCACAGTGGCACAGTGGATAAAGCACCAGCCCTGGAGTCAGGAGGACCTGGGTTCAAATCTGGTCTCAGACACTTAATAATTACCTAGCCATGTGGCCTTGGGCAAGCTACTTAACCCCTTTTGCCTTGCAAAAACATAAAAAAAAGATTTCTCCTTCACCTCAGGGCTGGGTGACTTTAGGAAATGAAAAGTCAAAGGTATATCCAATGGGGAATAACAGAACACATTCTGGGATATGATGGTCATGGAATATCATTGTGGTAAGAGAAATGATGAGCAAGATAGTTTCAGAAAAATTCTGGAATGTTACATGAACTGATATAAATTAATAATAATAATAATAATAATGTTTTGTCCTTCATTCTCATAGAAGACCATAACATCAGGGAAGGTGATGTCATGGCAAGCATGTGGATTGAGTTTGAGTGATGGGAGTTATGCTGCCACCAGCATCACTTTCTCTTCTGGAGTCATCTGAGTCCAGCGGCCAGATATGGATCAGGACGATTGGAGATGGTCCTGGATGCGAGGCAATCAAGGTTAACTGACTGCCCAAGGTCACATGCTTGTAAATGTCAAGAGTCTGAGGATGGATTTGAACTCAGGTCCTCCTGATTGCATGACTAGTACTCTACTCACTGCCCCACCTAGCTGCCCCTGTAAAGTGAAGTGAGCAGAACCAGGAGAACATTGTGGACAGTAAGAACAATATTTGAACTATGAAAGATTTGGCTACCAATCAAGACAATGTCCCCCAACAGAGAAGAAGATGGGGGTAATTTGAGTATCCTTTTCATCTTTGGTGAAGTGTGGTAGAACCAACAGAATACTGGCCAGATTTGGTCAGGAGAGACCTGGGACTGAATCCCTCCTCCAGCACTTAGGAGCTGCGGGATGCCGAGCCTCAGTTTCATCTGCAAAATGGTGATTATACTATCTAGAGCTCCTTGGATGAGAACACGGCTTCATCTAGCGGCACAAATATTGACTTTACAATTAGTAGAAAGTGCTTTGTAGACCTTAAAGGGCGTCATCAGTGACGCTTGCTGCAGTTTTCTCACTGTTCATAGCATCTACATCTTTACAGATTGGGGTATGGGAGTACCCATGGATACCAACCCTCACCATATAGGCCTTGCTGGGGTCCTTCCTTTATAGAATAGACAAAGCGACACCACAGGACCCAGGACACCTATCCATCTCTCCTTTGTTCTATTAAAAATCTCCTTGCCTCAGTTTAATGGGCATAATAATAGCTCCAGGTATCATTTACCTCATAGAATAGTTGTGAGGATCAAAAGGGACCATGGATGTTAAGCCCACCCTGTCAATATTAGTTATTATCATCACTGTGATTATTTGTATGGATCTATGATTTCAAAGGTAGATGGAGCTGCCACAGATGAGGAAATACCAAAGCAGGTGGGCACCTGCTCTTCGAGATTTCAATTGACTTGCCCAAGATCACACAACCAAAATGTTTCTGAGGTAGGGATTGAACTCAGGACCTCCAGACCAAGACTGTTCCTTAATCCACATCTACAAGGCTAATGCTGTTTCTTCTTCCTCTTTAATCAGAAAACCATAGACTTTTTTCAGTCTTATTTTTCCAAAATGAACAAGTGATTGGCAGGTAATGCATCTTCTGCTAATACTGCAAAGTCTAACACTGAAAAATGGTTTATGGATGGAAGAAACAGTAAGGCCTCTTAGGAAAACCCATTGAATTAGGTGTCCATCACCTAGGGTCAAACCTCAGCTTTTTTTTTCCTCAGCACTTGTTATCATCCTTGATCTTGGCTTCTATATTGGTAAAATGAAAGGGTTAGATTGAGGGGTCCTGGTCATGCAAAATTCTATGAAGCTATGAACGTCAGGGGTCTCCTAACTGACATGTTCAATGAACAGCGATTTAACCAAGAGCAGGCAGTCCCGTCTGAACCTGAAATTTGAATTTATTTCCTGCTTTGAGGTCTGGGCCTAGACAATAGATGAGGTGATTTATTTTGCCTTTGGAAATATTTTTGGAGAGGGAGAATTTCCAGTAGCTGTAGAATGCAGCTTTTGAGGGGGCATAACTTGACCCTGGTTTGGTTAAGAAACCACAGCTGAGAAGATTTAGTATTATTTAACTCCATTTCCTGTTAAGGCTTGTTCCTTTGGGATGACTCAGAGCTGCATAAATCCCCAGCAGGGGGGACCAAACTTGGGGACAATTAGCCTGAATCATGTGCCTTCCTCAAACAATTTACTCTGTGGGAAAATCCCCAGCTTGGGCCTGTAGTTCTTATATAGAGTCTGATTTTCTATTCTTTGCCTCAGTAGGAGAGATAACTGGGGGGGGGGGTACAGAAACAGCCAGAAAAAACATTTTGAAAAGCATCCTTGGACAGATGCTAGGGTCTGGGGGTGGATTGGCTGTTTTCTTTGGGGCCTTAAAAAGCCAAGGACCACCTGGGGTGTGTGTATGGCTACAGAGGGCATAAGGTCCAAGGGAGAGTTGGCAGGTGGGGCAGGAGTGAGCAGAGGGCCTTCTTCCCAAGGTCATTGGCAGGGGGCTGGAGGATGGGCCAACTGATGGGTGGGAAGCCTTGGCTGTCAGAGAATCCTTACCAGTTTTCCTTGAACCACACTGGAACATGCCAGAGAGTCAGCATCATTAGGTCGGGCTGATGTTTTGACATCCACCCCATGGTTCTGGATTACCAATGATGCCCCGGCTGAGTCCTCTGGGGAGGGGGAGGGGAACCTTAATCTGGGGATGGGAGGTAGGAAACAGCATGCCACATTTCCCATCCCATCCCCATCCCCCCAATTATTAATTGGCTCCTGGAGAGGCAGTTGCAGTGGCTTCATTTAATTACCATTCTGGCAGCCTCTGCCAACCCTGCCTGTAAGGGATGTCAGCAGCATGTTTACATCACAGCCAGGGATCCCTCTGATGGAAACAACAGCAAATGCTTCCCAGACATGATTTCTAGAGCCCTGAAGGCCGGGGGGAGAATAGGAGCAGGGAAGAGGAAGGTCGGCGGGTGCTTCTGGCTCTAGAGGGGCCACATTCCCAGCCTCAGGAAACTGAAGCTTGAGAGGGACCTCAGAGGTCAGTTGAACTAAAATGGAGATCTGAGAAATGAGATTACTTGCCCAAGGTCACCCTGGAGGGAGCATGTCCGGGATTTATACATTATGTAAATAAATCTTAAAAAAGAAAATTATTGATGCATTTTGTTATGAAATAAGCTACTTCCCAAACCACATTCAAGTAAGCCTCTTAACCAAGCACATTCCCTGAGAAAGCAGATTACTAACAGTTACAGAAAGGAGAGGATTGTCATTTAACTCTGATGATTTCCAATATTTATAAGCAAGCAATTTTATTATCTTTTCAATTCTCCAAAGGATAAAGTGGAGGGAACATTTTCTCCAATGGTGCAGATTGCAGCCTATTCCCAGACCCGCCCACCTTGACCTTATTTACTCTGATGCAGTCATTGAATAAGACATGTAATCCAATTCAACAACATGTATTAATTATCTAACCAGAGCAACATTAGTTTAGGGCAGTTAGGTGGCAGAATGGATAGTCAGGAGGACCTGAGTTCAAATCCAGCATCAGACACTTAATAATTGCCTAGCTGTGTGACTTTGGGCAAGTCACTTAACCCCATTGCCTTACAAAAATAAAAAAAAACCCATTATCTAACATTTATGGTAATATTTTAAAGCATGTGAGTCACTTCACAAACATTCTCATTTGGATGGAGGATCCTGCATTTGAATAGAAGATCTCCCATCCCCATTGCCTCATCCTGTTGGAGTCTTGTCCCTACTCATCAGGATCAGAATCACAGAATGTCAGAGCTGGAGGGAACTGATACTTTAAGCCCTTCATCTGACAGGGGAGGAAACCGAGGCCAGTGAGGGGAAGTCTCCTGGCTAAAGTCACACAGTGAGTCAGTAACTGAAGCAGGACCGAAGCAGCAAAGAAGACTGGTGGGCAGAGCTCTGGGCCTAGAGTCAGGAAGACCGAGATTGAATTCAGCCTTATCCGCATATTAGCTGTGCGCCCTTAGACAAATCGCTTTACATCTATTTGTCTCAGTTTCCCTACCTGTAAAATACGGATAATCCTCACCATGTTGTTGTGAGGATTAAATGAAATAATTTTTGTAAAATGTTTGGAATAATGTCCGGTGGTACCATAGAAATCCTCCTACTCATATTTTATTATTGTGCCCAGGTCTTCTGATTCCAAGTTCAGGGGTCTTTTCCTCCCTCACTGTCTTTTAAAACACTTCAGGCCCATAGAAGAAGCCATTGTTGGCACCATCCTCCAATCTGATCTCACCTCCCATGGGGTTTTCCATTGCCTTGGGGGCCATCGTTCCTCAAGAAGAACAAGGGGACCAGGCTGGGAAAACTGGGGTGTTGAATAAATTCAGTCTCATGTGGATGTTAACCATCATTTCAAGCCATCACACAGCCTTTGTTCTTCATCCAATTTTACAAATAGAAACTTTATCTGTTGGATGGAAATTACCCAGTAGCCATCCAAGATGGAGACTCCTCCTCAGCTCTGATCCTTCTGCTCCTATTCGTAGAGTATATTCTTAAATTGGCTTTCTCCCCTAATTCTCCAAGAATTGCTTCATTTACATGATTATGTTTTTAGGATCATGGAATGTTATATTAGGAAGAGATCTAAGTATTCATCTCCTTAAACTTCTTTACATTATTGGGCAAGAAAACTGACTCCTTAAGGGTCACTAAAAGAAAAAATAATTATCTGACTCAAGTTAAAAAATGCTCTCCTTTATAGAAACTGACTTTCTTTTTCTACATATAATTTTCTTTTTTGAAAAAATTATCATTAAATTGTTGTTTCTTTATGGGAATCTCAGTGACCACCACTTCCCACCCAGGAGTAGTACGTTTACTCAAAAGAACCCACCTTTGGTCAGATCCCCCAACACCCACCTCTCTCTGTCCCTTCTGCCTCCAGCATTCTACAAGCCCCTGGCTCACCCTGCTCTTAAACTAGAATAGGTGGCCAGGCTTCCCCTTCCATTCTCTAAAGACAAGATTGCTCACTAATTGGATCTGTTTTTGAAAATCATTCAAAGCGGTTTTCCTTTATGTGATTGTAGAATTGATCTCCTGGTTGAGCTCACTTTGAACTGCCTCCATTCTTACATCTCTCTCTCACAATTCTCTGAATTCGCCCCATTTTTGTTTCTAGTAACAACATTCTATAACACAATTTACTCAACTGCTGCCCAAGGATGGGCCCCTATGTTAACTTTGTCCTTCTCTTCAGGGAATGTTCAGTTCTTACAGTGAGTAGAAAAAGCAATGAGAAAGAGCATTAACCACAGATGGAGAAAACTTCTAGGAACTGAGAGCTAGTAAGATAAAGAAAGAAACAACCATATGGAAAGGGGGAGGAACACAAAAAGGCAATATGAAGAAAGATGTAAAAGTAAATAAAGGCCATGTAAGCAGAGGAACAATAGAACAAGAAGGAAGAGTTACAACAATATGCCCCAAAGTCGATGGACAAGAAGAGGGGACTTCCAGATGGCCGTGTGAGAATTTGGTTTCAGATCAGCTCAGTATCTCAGAATAGCAAGAAACGCATCAGAGAAAAGTAGAAGCAACCAAAAAAGGAACAATTTCACTCAAAAATCATTCCAATAGGAAGACAAAAGTCAAACCTAGAGGGTCCCATTGGTGGCTGGTCAACGTACCCACAACCCTCCAGTCATGAAACAGTCTCCTAATTGGCCTTCTGGTCTCCTCTCTCCCCTCTCCCACTTTTCCTTGATAGTGACATTGCTACCACCATGGCCCTTCCCTGATCATGAGACATCAGTGACTCTTGAGGGGCTCTGGGATTGAATCCACTCCTTTGTCCATCTCCATGGACTGTCCTCAGCCACTGCTTCTAGGAACCTCACACACATTGCTCTCCTCTATTCTCTTTCTAATCCAGTCAAAGCATCCTTTATAGAAAGTGTTCTGTCTCTCAGCATGGCACTTTTTCACTACTTGTGACCCTTCTTGGAGTACACTCCTCTTCTCTCCTCTCTGTTTATTAGCATCCCTCAACAGCTTCAAAGTTCTACTCCATAAGACCTCGTTGTTTGTATGATGGCCCCCTTCCATTAGATTGCAAGCTTCTTGAGGGTAGGGACTGGCTTCTGCCTCTTCCCCAAACCTCAGCATGTTGCTTGAGAAGGTGCTTAATATATACCAAATGATTGATTAATACAAAGTCTCGTGGTTATTATTTCTTATTTTACCTGCCTTTAATTGATCCATTGAGTGAATAATATAGCTAAGAAGGCAAGTTACCAATGACTTCTTACAACCCTCCAGTTTCCTGGTTGGGGTTACAAAGAAAGGAAAAAAAACAGTCTGTCCTCAGGGATCTTGCCTTCTAATAGGAGAGAAGACAGATAAACACCTATGTACAAACAACAAATAAAGAGAAGGGGACTCAAAGGGCAATTAAGTCAAGGGAGAAAACTTTGGAACTTGTGTGTAATTTGGAATCTGTATTTTAAAAGACTAGATGGGGCCACTGAAGGCTTGAAAATGCAGAGGGCACTCCTCTATCAATGAAACCAAACTGCCTATCCCTATAGAATGAAATTCATAGTTTCTCATGTAAACCTCCCCCCCATTATTTGTAGAAGGAAATATTTATGTTTGTTGGTGTTTGTTCAAAATAACAACACATTAAATTAAAACAAGAATTAAAATGGCAACACCTAATTTTAGAGAGCTGGAACAAAACCCCAGTCACCATGCCTTAGTTATACCTATACTGGTTACAACTGATTCTCTCAGAATTCTGGACATAATGAAACTTCTTGTCAGCCACTTTTCCTTAGAGTTTTTCTCTGATTTGGCAGAAGGGACCATAAATTTAATGACAGAAGAGTTCTTCAAGGTCATCTAGTCCAATTCTTTCATTTATAGATGAGGAAACTGAGGCCTATTTCATGAAATGATTTCTTTAAAGTCACACAGGTAACAAGAGAGGCAAATTCTCTGGCTTCCAACCTCCTTTCTTCTCTTCCTCTGCCTACCCTTACCTTGGTGAACAGCCAACTATTATTTCTCACAATCCCTAATTCGTAGTTCATATCTGATTAATTCATTGAGATGAGTCATGACAGGTAATGTGAAAAGACCATTCACCATATCCCCAGTTCACATGGCCAGACAAATAACATCTCTTCTCTATCATTTCCCCCCACCCCTTCTGTCTTCTGACTTTTATCAACATTGAATGCATTTCTTCTGAAAACATTTGGGTTTCAGATGAATTAAGTTTTAGCATTTTTCTCATATCTTTCCAGATTTAGCCAATGGGTTAACTTCTGGATGAAGCTTCAGCCCCATTAAGCCTCCACATTGAGAAAGTGCAGGTGTAATGTGGCATGAGGCGTGAAGCCCAGGAAATTTTGACTGGCATGGTTTAATTGCAATTTAGGCTTTCCTGTGAACAAATGACTTTCTAAATATATGTATGTTTTTGGAAAATGCAACAATTATAAAACCAAATGGAGGGGAGGAACCAAGATGATGGAGTAGAGAAAGCACTAAGCTGAGCTCTCCAAATGTTTCCCTCCAACTACCACAAAATAATGCCTCAAATCAAATTCTGGAGGGACAGAGCCAACAAAAGATCAGAGTGAGATATTCTTCTAGTGGGAGACAATTTAGGAAGTTAGAAAGAGAGATCTGTGACTTGGAGATGGAGGCCAGAACCCATATAGGTAAAAAAAAGGCAGTTCTGGGACTGGGAAACAATATTTATGGCCAGTGTTTCTAATAAAGATCTCATTTCTAAAATATATAGAGAAGTGAATCATATTTATAAGAATATGTCATTCCCCAATTGATAAATGGTCAAAGGCTATAAACAGGCAGTTTCAGATGAAGAAATTAAAGCTCTCTGTAGTCATATGAAAAAATATTCTAAATCACTATTAATCAGAAATGCAAATTCAAACAACTCTGAGGTAACAACTCACACTTGGTAGATTGGCTAATGTGACAGAAAAGGGAAATGATAAATATTGGAGCAGATGAGGGAAAACTGGGACACTAATGCACTGCTGGTGAAGTTGTGAACCAATCCAACCAGTCTGGAGAACAACATGCCCAAGGGCAATAAATTGTGCATATCCTTTGATCCAGCAATATCACTATTAGGTCTTTATCTCAAAGATATCATAACAAAGGAGAAAAGACCCACATGTACAAAGTATTCATAGCCGCACTTTGTGGGGCCAAAAAATTGGAAATTGCAGGGATGCCCATCCATTAGGGAATGGCCGAACAAGTTGCAATATATGAATGAAATGGAATCTTATTTTTCTGTGAGAAATCATGAGCGGAGGGGTAGCTTGGTAGGGCAGTGGATAGAGCACTGGCCCTGGAGTCAGGAGAACCTGAGTTCAAATTTGACCTCAGACACTTAATAATTGCCTAGCTGTGTGGCTTTGGGCAAGCCACTTAACCCCATTTGCCTTGCAAAAAAACCTTTAAAAAAAGAAAGAAAACTCGATCAGGAGAATTTCCAAAAAACCTGGGAAAATTTACATGAACCGATGCTGAGTGAAGTGAACAGACCTAGGAGAACATTGTACATAGTAGCAGCAACATTGTGTAATGATCAACTATGCTACACTTAATGCTTCTCAGCAATACAGTGATCCAAGACAATTCTAAAAGACTAGTGATGAAAAATGCCATCCGCATCCAGAGAAAGAACCAAGGTGAATTTTGCTGAATGCAGAGCAAAGCGCCAAAGCTTTTTCCTATGGTTCTGATTCTTCTTTCACAGCATGACTAATATGGAAATATGTGTTACATATATTACCTATATCAGATTACTTGTTCTCTTAAGGCAGGTGGGAGGGAAGGGTGGGAGAGAAATATCTTTACAAAAATGAATGTTGAAAACAATATTACACATATATGTATATATATAATTGGAAAAAATAAATTAATGGAATAAATAAAAGGTACTGCAACCTGGAAAAAATAAGCAGCAGCAGCAGCAGCAGCAGCAGCAGCTTTGGGAGATCTCAAGCTAGATTGGTCTCAATGAGACCACAAAGGACTCTGTACCAAGCATTGGATACAGGACCAGCTGGTGTTTGATAACTCTATAATCTATACTCACTTTTGATGAGGTCAAGGTCAGAGAGGAACACTTTCAGTCTAGGACTCTGAGGAGCAGTATCAATTGCAATTCCAAGGAATCAGGGACCCTTCTTTGGAAAGTGTCAAAGTATAGAGCAGGAGATCAGTGACCATACCTCTACCTAGATCATATCACCTTGGAAGCCCTCAAAAGTTTTAAATGCCCATAAATAGATCAGAAAACAGTACTGTGGAAAAAATCTGAAACTTGAGATAATACCCCTCTACCCACCACAATATGAAGTTTCACCTTAAGACATGAGGTGGAAAAATGGAAATATACTAAGAAAAGGACCTGGTCACAGGGAAGCTCAAGACACAAACTCAGAAGAAGACAATGAAGTCAAAACAACTACAACCAAAGTCTCAAAGAAAAATTTTGAATAGGACAACAAGAATTCTTGGAAGGGCTAAAAAAATGATTTTCAAAATCAAATAAGTGGTAGAAAATATTTAATCTGAGAAATGGAAGCCAAGGAAGAAAAAATATGGAAAGACAACTTTTTCATAAACAAAGTGCAAAAATAGTGGAAGAAAATAACAGCTAAAATCCAGAACTGACCAATTTAAAAAGGAGGCACAAAAATGTACTGATGAAAATAATTCCATAAAAAGCTGAATAGGTCAAGTGCAAAAAGAAGTACAAAAACCTCATTGAAGAAATAATTCCTTAAAAACTAAAATGGGTGAGACATCAAGAAATAGAATGGAAAACGAATTGGGAAAATGGAAAGATATGATAAACGTAAGAAAAATAACTGACCTGCAAAATAAACCAAGGAGAGATAATTTAAGAATTATGGAAAATATGAAAGGAAAGGACCTAGATACCATATTTTAAGAACCTGTCTAGGAAAACTGCTCAGAGAAGCTCAAATCAAGAGGGTTAAGTAGAAATGGAAAGATTCCACCAATCAGAGATGCCAAAATGAAAAACTTCCAGGAATATTTTACTCAAATTCCAAAATTCTCAGGACAAAGAGAAAATATTTCAAGTAGCCAGAAGGAAATAATTACATTTTGTAGAGCCACAGTCCAGCCCACACAAGATTTCACAGTTACCATATTAAAGGAGTGAAGGACTCGGAATATGATAGTCTGAAAGGCAAAAGAGCTGGGATTATAAACAAATAAACAAAAAACCCTCTTATTCAGCAAAACCAAGTATGATCCTTCAAGGGAAAGAAATGATATTTAATAAAATAGAGGACTTTCAAATATTCCTGATGAAAAGACCATATCTGAAAAGAAAATTGACTTTCAAATACAAGACTTATAAAGCATAAATTAGTAATCATGAAAGAGAAATCATAAGGTACTCAAGAACATTAAATGGCTTTACCTTTCTATGTAGGAATATGACACATATAGCTTCTAAGAAGTAGCTCATTCTTAGAGCAGTCAGGATTTTACATAGATGATGTGGAAGTGAGTTAATTAAACTGAGATGATGTAAAAAACAATGAATAGGTGAAAAAGAGAAATTCCTTAGGAGAAGGGGCAAGGGAGTAGAATGACAAAAATTATCATGCATAAAGGAAGGATGCAAAAAAAAAGAATTTTATAAATGGAGGAGAAAATGGTATGTGTGGGAGTAGGCAAGCTTGAACCTCACATAACTAAATTGATTCAAAGAGAGAAAATAAATCTGGTATAAACCCAACTTGTTCATAGTGTATGATCCTTGTGGTATACTGCTATCAACTCCTTGCTAGTATTCTATCTAAAGAAGAAAGAAAGAAAGAAAGAAAGAAAGAAAGAAAGAAAGAAAGAAAGAAAGAAAGAAAGAAAGAAAGAAAGAAAGAAAGAAAGAAAATAAATCTGCTTTACTGAATAGGGAAGTAGGAAGGGAAGGGTGAGATAAAGGAAAGGTGAGGGGAGAAAAGGTCAGATAAAAGAAGACAGTGGTCAGAAACAAAACAGACTTTAGAGGAAGGAGAGGATAAAAAGAGAGAGAAAGAAGGATAAGTAGCTTAAAAAATAGGAGAAAGGGAAACGTCCAGATAGTAATCATTACTGTTAATGTGAATGGGATGAAATCATTGTAAAACAGAAGCAGATAGAAGGATGGAATAGAAACCAGAGTCAAACACTATGTTATTTATAAGATACACATTTGGAAGAGAGACACACAGAGTTAAAATAAATAGTTGGATCTATCATGCTTTTATTGAGGTTTTAAAAAAAGCAATCATGATCTCAGAGGAAGTAAAAGTAAAAATAAGCCAATTTAAAAGGGAAATGACTTACTAAAAGGAACCATAGACAATGGCTAAACTTATACATACCAAATAATATAGCAATTAAATTCTTAAAGAAAAAATAAATAAGTTATATTAGGAAATAGACAGTAAAGTTATACTTGTGGCAGATGTCAACTTTCCCCCCTCTCAAAGCTAGATTAATCTAAACTAAACTAGATAAGATGAATTAAGAAGACAAATTGAATCTTAGAAATCTTAGATAAGATAGATGTCTGGAGAAAACCGAATGGGAATAGAAAGGAATACATCTTTTTCTCAGCTTGTTCAGGGCAAATTCATAAAATTTTACCATATATTAGGATATAAAAACCTCCCAATTAAATTCAGAAAAGCAGAAGTATTAAAGATTATAATGTAACAAAATTACATTTAATAAGGGACTGTGCAAGCATAGATTAAAAGTTAATTGAAACTAAATAATCTAATCTTAAGGAGTGGGTCAAAGAACAAATCATAGTAACAATTATTTCATTAAAGAGAATTGTCATTCAAAGAGACAATATAACGAAATTTGTGGAATTTGCCAAAGAAAAATTTATATATCTTAATGTAATCCATAAATAAAAAAGCAGCAGAGCAATGAATTTGTCATGTAACAATAGCAAAAAAGAATAAAAACTTAGAAAAAGAGTAAATTAAAAATCCCTAGTTAAACAGCAAAGTGAAAACCCTAAAAATTAAAGGAGAAGATTAATAAAATTGAAAGGAAAAAAATCATTTAATAAATTCAATTAAGAGTTTGTTTTACAAAAAATAAACAAACAAAATAAAATTCTCCCCAAGGACTAAATGGATTTACAACTAAATTCTACCAAACATTTAAAGAACAATCAATGCCACTACTATATGCAAAAACTTTTAAATAGAATAGTAGCAAGGAGTTGATAGCAGTATATCACAAGGATCATATACTACAAACAAGTTGGGTTTATACCAGGAATCCAAGCCTAATATTAGGAAAACTATCAGTATTATTGACCATATCAGTAGCAAAAACACCAGAAATTTATGATTATATCAAAGGATACAGAAAAGGCCTAGACAAAATACAACACCCATTGCTGTTAAAAACATTAGAAATCATTAGAATCAATGTAACCTTTCTTAAAATAATGAGTATCCATCTATAACAAGAGAAAACATTATCTGTAATATGGGGATAAATTTGATGCTTTCCCTATATCATGAGTAGAACAAGGATGCCTATTATCACGACTATGATTCAATATTGTGCTAGAATTGCTAGCTATAGAAATAAGAAGAGAATAAAGAAATTGAAGGAATCAAAATAGGCCAAACACAACTGTCATTCTTTATGATGAAAGAACCAGCTAAAAACCCTACAGAATCAATTTAAACTAGTTGAAACAAAAAAATTCATCAAAGTTTCAGAATAAAAAAATGAATCCCCACAAATCATCAGCATTTCTATATCTTACCAATAAAACCCAATAAGGAAGACAGAAAAAGAAATTTCCTTTAAAATATTTGCAGGGTATATAAAATACTTAGTCTACTTGTAAAGACAAATATATGAACACAATTAAAAACATTTTCATATAAATAAAAACAAATTTTAACAATTGGAAAAATATTAATTGCTCATGGGTAGTCTTAAGTCAATATAATAAAATTGCCAATTTTATTTAAGCTAATTTACTTATTGAATATCATGCCAATCAAACTACCATAGAATTATTTTATAGAACTAGAAAAAAATAGCAACAAATTTCATCTGGAAAAGCAAATTGTCAAGAATATCAAAGGAAGTGATGAGAAAATAAATGCTAAGGAAGGTGGCATAGCAGTTCCAGATTTCAAATCATACTACAAAGTTATAGTAATCATAGCAATCTGTTACTGAATAAGAAATAAAAAGGTGAGTCAGTGGAAGAGATTATGACCAAAGTAACATAGTGTTTAATAAATCCAAAGATTCAAGCTTTGGGGGTAAGAACTCACAATTTAACAACAATTTCCAGAAAAATTGGAAAGCAATATTCTAGAAACAAGACATAGACTAATCTCACACCATATACCAAGATAAGGTAAAAATGAGTAATAGACATTAATAGACATAAAGGGTGATATCATAAGTAAATTGGGGGGATGGGAGAATGTACTTATTAGATTCATTTGAATATGGGAAGAGATTATGACCAAATCTGAGACAGAAAGGATTACAGGAAGGAAATAGATATTTTTGATTATTTGAAATTAAAGGGCTTTGGCATGATTTAAAAAAGCCAAATTTAGAAGCAAAACAGGAAACTGGGGGAAAATTTTATAGCAAATTTCTCTGCTAAAAGCCTAATTTCTCAAATATATAAGAAACTGAGCCAAATTTATTAGAAATAAGAGCAATTCCCCCAGTTGATGAATGCTCAAAGAATATGAGCAAGTAGTTTTTTGAAAAGGAAATCAAGGCTATCAATAGTCACATGAATATATTTACTTTAAATGACTATTGATTAGACAAACTTGGGGTTCCATCTCACATGTATCTGATTGGCTAACTTCATATTAAAGAAAAATGACAGGTTCTGGGAGAGATTTGGGAAAACTGGAACACTAATGTACTGTTGGTGGAACTATGAACTCTTCCAACCATTCTGAAGAACAATTTCGAATGGTACCCAGTCTATGAAATTGTACACACCCTTTGATCTAGCAATACCACGATTAGATCTATATCCTAAAGAGACTTTAAAAAGGAAAAGAGCATCTATAACAAAAATATTTATAGAGCTTTTCTGTGGAAACCAGAACGGGACATTGATGGTATTCCCAATATCGGGGCATGGCTGACCAAGTTTTTGTATATGATTGTAATGGAGCACTATTGTGTGTAAGAAATGGCAGGCAGGATGGTTTCAGAAAAACCTGGTAGGACTTCAATGAACTGATGCTGAGTGAAGTGGGCAGAATCAGGAGAACATTGTACATAGTAACGTTTTTTTTGAGGGAGGGATTACAGATTTAGTGACTTCCTGAAAATAGCTGCATGGAAAAATCTGAAGTTTAGGACCAATGTCTCCTCTATCCCAGAAGTAGAGCCCAACTTTAGCATAAAATTAGAAATGGGGCTGGAAAATGTGTAAACAAGAGCAAAAAGAACTGGGGTGGGGCGGCTAGGTGGCACAGTGGATAAAGCACCGGCCCTGGAGTCAGGAGTACCTGGGTTCAAATCTGGTCTCAGACACTTGATAATTACCTAGCTGTGTGGCCTTGGGCAAGCCACTTAACCCCATTGCCTTGCAAAAAAAAAAAAGAACTGGGGCAAAGAAAATTAATATGTGGCAGCGAGGATCAAAACAAACTCAGAAATAGACAACAATGTCAGAACAGCTCTATGCAAAGCCTCAAAAAAATGTGAATTAGTCTCAACCACCTCCCCACCCTAAGAATTCCTAAAAAAGGCTTTAAAAGTATTTTAAAAATCAAATGAAAGAGGTTAAAAAATTGGGAAAATAATTGAAATTGAGACAATGAAGTCATAAAAAGGGTCAAAAGCTTGATAACTGAGTCAACAAAAAATATTGAAGAAAATAGATTCTTAAAAATCAGAATTGACCAAATGTGGAAAGATGTGCAAAAATTCACTGATGAACTTATTTCAAAGTGGAATGGACCAAATGTAAAATGATGTACAAAAATTGACTGAAGAAAATAATTCCTTAAAAACAGTAGAATTGGTTAAATGATAAAGGAGATACAAAAGTACACTGAAGGGGCAGCTAGGTAGCACAGTGGATAAAGCATTGTCCATGGAGTCAGGAGGACCTGAGTTCAAATCCAGTCTCAAACACTTAATAATTACCTAGCTATGTGACCTTGGGCAAGTCACTTAACCTCATTGCCTTTAATAATAATAAAAAAAGTTCACTGAAGAAAAATTATAATTGAGTAATTGTAGAAGCTAAAGGTCCCTTGAGACATCAAGAAACAACACAGCAAAATCATAAGAATGAAAAAAAATAGAAGAAAACCTGAAATATCTCATTCAAAAACAACTGACCTGGAAAGTAGATTGAAAAGAGATAATTTAACCATGAAAAACCATAATTAAAAAAGAAAACCTAGGCATCAAGAAATTAACAAGGAAAATTCCCCTCATATTCTAGAACCATGGGAGCTCCAAGGAGTAGGATGATTTGATCAGTATCAATGACAGAGCTGGGATTTGACCCAGTCTTCAGCTCCAAATCCAGTACCAATGCTACCTGTTGAGGATGGTGTTGCTTTTGGCGCAAATAAGTAAGTTTAGAGGCGATTGATAGGTTTAGGAGAGAAGATGAGTTCCAATTTGGAAACACTGAATTTTGGATGCTCATGGGGTGTCCAGGTAGAAATGTCCAGAATGTCATTTGGGAGAGGTTGACCTTGTTGGTTTATAATGTCTAGTTCAATTCAGAGAGTCTGTAGCTCTGAATGACAACACAAATTGACCAGGAAAGAGAAATTGTCCTTTCAATCCCTCAATGGGATTCTTGTAAACTGGCCAGTATTTTGAAATTTATCTTCTTCATTTCTAAGGTTCCTCCAATGTTAGGAGACACCCTAGAGGAGAGATTGTGAGGCACCCAGCAATATTTTCTGAGGGCTGTGAAAGACAGGGAAGCTTACAATGCAAGATAGATGAAGATTGTGTGGTCCTTGGGGTATGAGAGTAGACTAGATGATGGGGAAGGTCCCTCTCAGGTTTAAATATCAAATATCCAGCCTGGATCATTAAAACTAAGTTTCTCTTTTCCCCTCATATTGTTTGTGAAGTAGTCCCAAAGTCATTGCATCACACTTCCTTACAAGGCCCATATTTTTTCAGAAATTGATGGTATCTGACTAGTGAGACTTATTTACCAGAAGAATGGTTTCTATTTTATTGATGCTACAGTTTCCTCTTCTCTGTAGATGTGAGGGTTGAAGGTAGAATGACTATAAATAGAATATTTCTTGCCAAGAGACATCTAAATTGAATTTAATTTGATTCCACTAAGGTGAATATTATGCTTTATTTCTAAGTGTTTTAAATTTTTTTCCTTTATTTTAATTTTATTTTTTCCAATCACATGCAAAATAGTTAACATTCATCCATTTGCAAATCTATGAGTTCCACATTTTTCTACCACCCTTCCTTCACTCCCCCCCTCCACATGAAGGCAAAGAAACTGGTAAAAGTTGTACATGTACAAGGGTGAGGAAGAAGGGTACTCTAGGCAGGGAGAGTGCAAAAGTAGGGAGGGGGGAAATTTTCAAGAAGGTATGTGTGGGGGCAGCTAGGTGGCGAAGTGGATAGAGCACTGGCCCTGAAGTCAGGAGTACTTGAGTTCAAATCCAGCCTCAGACACATAATAATTGCCTAGCTGTGTGACCTTGGGCAAATCACTTAACCCCATTGCCTTAAATTTAAAAAAAATTTAAAAAAGGAGGTATGTGTGTCCCTGGAGGGCCACAAGTCAGAAAGTTGGGAAGAAAAAGTGATGTTGGTCAGTAGAGGAATAGGCTTTGTTGAGTTTGAAGTGTGGATGGGATAAGAATGTTCCATCTCTCTAGCTCTATGAGAAAGATATTTTGAGTAAAGTTCTGGCCAGGGAGACAATAGAGACCTGGCCTTCATACTTCTCTCCTATGGAGCTACATTGATTCTAGAATGACCTTGGAGGTTCCCTAATGGGTAGAGTGCTGGACCTGTAGTCAGGAAGACCTGAGTACAGATATGGCCTTAGTTATTAAGGGCTGTATGACCCTGGGACAGTCATTTAATATCTATTTGCCTTGGTTTCTATAACTGTAAAATGGGGCTAATAACAATATCCATTTAATAGGGTTCCTGTGAGGATAGAATGATATGATATTTGTAAAATACTATGGCACATAGTAGATACTAAATAATTTGATTTTACACTTGAGGAAACTGAGGTCCAAGAAATTTAACTGATTTGCTCATGGGCACACTACCAGTAAATATCAGTGGTAAGATCTGAACTCATGTAATTTAACTACAGTGACAATACTCTGACTTCAATACTTCTAGCACCTAGTGCATAGAACTTTCATGAAAATCAAAAAACATGATATGCTCTAGTGCCATATCAATGTTACCTGTTATTAAATAAATTTACATTTTTATATTTAATGTTGTAAGGACTAAGAAATAAACTAATCAAATGAGGTAATAAATATGTATATATGTACATATATAATGCTTTTATAAATGCTAGCTATCTTCATCATCATCATTATCACCATCATCACCACCACCATTATCACCATCATCATCAAGACTATCATCACCACCACCATCGTCGTCATCATCATGTTCATCATCCTTGTAATTACTGTCATCACTTTGAAGGAGAAGCCTTCAAAATAAAGACTGTAATTCATGAAAGGTTAGAATGAAGAAGGTGACTTCCTTCACTGGTGAAAGCAAGTCCTCCCTTCACTGATGTCAGAATGTTGGATTGTCAGAAGAATATCAGAAGAAAAGGAGTCCTTACACTGTTCGGAAGACTTCCGGTAATGAACTTAAAAGAGGACATAGCCAATAGCATCCCAATGGACAGGAACAGATGGGCTGCAATCTGCATTGTTGGAGGGAATACTTGTATTGAAAAGATCATTGATTCATTGGATATTTATTATTATTACTCATTATTATTATAATATTTTATTCATACCATTTTCAGTGGGCTTTGGATATACATAGGCCTGATTTTTTATATTTAATATTCTATGGATGAATAAATAAATAAATAGATGGATAAAGCCACTGTTTGTTTTGTAAGTAAATAAAGGCACTAGGATGTCATCTATGTAGGGTCACTGCAAACAACCCCAGTACAAAGACCTAGTCACAGGACAATGAAGATTAGAAGCCTCTCATCCCATCCTCACATGATTCTGAGTTCTTTTGCTGGGCCTTTTTAGTGATTAATTTGTCTTTATAATTATTGCTATTATCATTATAGGATCACATAATCAAGGACATAGATTTAGAGCTAGAAGAAGGGGGTGGCTAGGTGGCGCAGTGGATAGAGCACCAGCCCTGGCATCAGGAGTACCTGGGTTCAAATCCAGTCTCAGACACTTAATAATGACCTAGCTGTGTGGCCTTGGGCAAGTCACTTAACCCCATTTGCCTTGCAAAGAAATAAAAAAAGAAAACCTAAAAAAAGAAAGCAAACTTTTAAAAAAATGTTAAAAATTGCTTTAATGTGTAATTAGAGGAAATTTTTTTTAATAAAAAGAAATTGATTCTGAGACTTCCTAAACAGAAAGAATCTGAATTTGGTCCTGGTCTTCATTTTCTCTAGGCAGAGTCTTGGATGTCATCAATCTAAGAGAGTCACTAGAATGTATTATTTTTCTCCTTCCACTTGTCAGGGTTTTTTGACTCTTTGGAAGATTGGTTAATACCGATCAAAAATCCTTCAAACAAAGAGAATGGAAGGTCTCCATCTTCCAGCCTTTCCCTCCCTCCTAATATTGACTTAATGAACTTGAGAAGAACAGCAAGAAGAACCCTAGTTTCCTTTCCATCCCCTAGTTCCCTAGTTTCATTAACTAAGGAGGGAAATGCTTAGCTGTCTTCCTTCCTGTCTCCTTTCCCCAATATTTATTCATTTGAGACATATTTTGTGATTTTCTTGAAAAACTTTAGGGACCAACCTTAAATCTTTGGAAGTCAGTTAACCAATGTTTTCATTTTATGGGTGAAGATAATCCTTTCTATTTTCTAGAAATCAGTTTACAAGCAGGGTGACTGGTGAACCCAAGAAGGTGTGTGACAAATTGGGGGAATGCAGAGGGCCACTGTGCAATCTGCTAACCTGCACTCAATCCTGGTGATGTGGCAGTCAGACTGGGAGCCTTAGGGAGCAAGAATGATCCTCTCTGGCTTCACAAAGGAGTCTTCATTGCTGATTGCTGGGAAACTGAAGAAGTTGTAGGATGAAGTCTCAGCTGAAAGCTGACAGAAGCAGCAGGGGTAGATGAAGGGAGAATGAAAATATTATGAGCAAATAGTCAGGTAGGAAGGGTGAGTGATTATGAGTGGAGGCAAAAACGGAAGAGATCTGAACTGAGGGTTTACCCAGGTCATCTGGGATTAGCATATGTTAGGGATGCTGAAGGAGGGAGGGAATGGAAAGCTGCCTGGAGATACAGTCAGGATGGGGAAGGGTTGGAAGGTCAAGAAGGGTCAAAGAAAACTAAGAGAAGGGACATTCAGAACTGCTAAGGAAGCTGGCAAAATATACATAGTTGAGAAGAAAGAAGTCCTGGGATCTCTAAATTCAAGTATGACCAAGAGAAGGATGAAGAAGAGAAATGATGGAAGGAAGATAAAGGATAGAAAGTATAGACTATTCTTTTCCCCTTTATTTCTTTGTCCTATAATTTATCCATTCTCTTCTTCCTCCTATTCCCTCCTTCCCTTCTTCCTCTCTTTCTCCTCTCTTCCCCTCTTTCCTCTGGATTCAAGTGTCACTTTTTCTTTTAGGTTTTTGCAAGGCAATGGGGTTAAGTGGCTTGCCCAAGGCCACATAGCTAGATAATTATTAAGTGTCTGAGGTTGGATTTGAACTCAGGTACTCCTGACTCCAGGGCTGGTGCTCTATCCACTGCATCACCTAGCCACCCCAAGTGTCACTTCTGATGCCTACTGGTAGTGTGATCCTAGACAAGTCTCTAAACCTTGTGGTGCTTTAGCTGAAAAGGGACCTGCTTTCAATGTCAGAGAGAATTCCTGCATCCAGGAGTCTTTCCATCAGTGAACTGGCAGCTCCACACTCTACCTCAGTCCCCTTTTGCTATATAATAACAATAGCATTATTCACATGGGAAATTATTCCCCAGTGAGTGAACTTCCTTTTCTAGAGTCTGAGATGCTTCAAGATGAAGTGTTTGCTAAAGCTCTGGAACAATATATGAGTTGCAGAGCAGAGATGTGCACATTTCTCCAGGGAGTAATTCACAATCTGTAAGAAGGGGAAATGGAAAGGGCCTAACCATTGCCCTTTTTCTCAGATAATAAATATAGACTCTTTATTATCAAAATAGCATTACTTAGGGCATTTTTCCTCCCAAGAAGAAGTTTTGGATTAGGCTGCTTTTTTTGGAAGAGGTAAGGGTTCTTTTTCCTAGGATCATAGAATAGTGAACCAAAGGCTGGCTGAGATCTCAAGAGTCATCCAGATGTGGAGCTCAAAGAAGGAAGTCAGTTGGTCCATAGTAACACAGTTCCTCTGCAAGGGATCACTCCTCCAAGTACAAATCCCATGGAGCAATTATAGAGAACTGGTGTTGGATCATTAAGACTGTCACCTGGGAAATGGGTCTTGGGAAACACTTCCTAGCAAGTTCAGTAAAATATAGAAGTTATTCCCCAGACTGGTCATGTCTTATGGAAACAGGTGAGACTGAACACAGCCACGAGTCATGAAAAGGGCAAAGGAAGAGAAAAATGTCAGTTTGGAAATACATTGCACAAGTTGGTTTCAAGACCAGAAGAGTTGTGAATGGACATAGATACAAGCATTTTAATTTAAAACTAATCTGAATACAACATGGAAATAAAATACAGAATATTTGTGTCTCCTAGGACTCATGCTGTTGTTATAGTTTGTTTTTCACTCTTGAAGAAGAGCATGATATAAGGAAAGAGATGCCATAATATGCATGTGAATTGGAGTTGAGTAGGGGGTGCTATATTACAGCACCAGCCTCGCTTTCTCATCTGAATCCAGTGATCAGATGTGAATCAGGAAGACTGGAGATGGCCTGAGTTCAAGGCATGCAGGGTTAAATGAAGTTACTTGTCTAAGTCACTAGGAAGTATCAAGTGTCTAGGGCCAGATCTGAACCCAGGTTCTGACTCCAGGACTGGTGCTCTAACTCTGCTGTGGGGAAAAGGAAAATCCAATTTAATTCACCAATTCAATCAGCTAACTTGTGTGTGGGATACTGGAGATAGAAAGTCCGAAGTGAAGCAGTCCTAGCCCTCAAGGTGTCCGCAATTCTACTACACAGACTTGTAGGAAGATAAGTTAACAAAATGTGAGTGTACCCCCCTTACTCAGAGGATGATGCAATGACATTGGGTCCCCAGAGACCATCCTCAGTGCCTGACCCAGAGTCAGAAATTAATCCAAATTCCTGAAATTTACTTGAATCTCAGTGGATGGAAGTTCCCCTTCCACCACTCAGTTTAGAGGCCATTGTTGGTGTCCATGAAGGATAATGAAAATTCCCTTTTATAAACAATGTTAGCTGCTTGGATTTCCAATTTCTAAACTGAATACTGAAGATGACCTTTTCAGGTCTTTGACTATCAGTTACCTGCCTTTATTAGGGAATAAAATTTGAAAAATAATTATTATAAATATCATTTATGGAGTACCCTAGCTTGGCCACAAACTGTATGTGCATAGTGCATAATCTCATGTGAGCCTCATAATAAGCCTGGAGAGTAGACCCAGGCAGATTAATAACATGCCATTCTACTGACAAGGAAACTGGCTTATAGAGTTTTGCTCCTGGTCCCCAACTACTAAGTGTCAGCAATAAAATTTGAATCCAGGTCTTTATGATTCTAAATTCATCCTGGTCAAATCTAATTCATACTGTGTAACTTTGGGCAGATCACTAAACCTCTCTGCTTTAGGCAACCCTCAAAGCCTAAAGTTTGAAGAATAGTTGCAAACCTGCACTATCAGAGAGAGTTCTCTCACCAGGGCATTCCCAATAATGGTGAAATCAGCTCCTATCTTTAGCTCTATAGAATAAAAAGGACATGAGTCATATGAGAAATATTGTGGGGACATGTGGGCAGCTCACACAAGCCTCAATCCAGAAGGGCTTTCAGAGACCAGTTCATTGAGTCTCTCTGTGACTTATAAAGATAAGGATAAAGAAGACGAGGAAGCTGAGAGCCAGGGTCATGAAGCCATTTGCTCAGGTCTCCGAGGTGGATTCTAAACTTGGACTTCTGAAGGAAGAACCGAGAGTCTTTCCCAAGGGGAGGGGTCTCTTTTAGGTCTTGACTGAAGGAATCTGTCTCCACTTCTGCCATCGGAGCTTCAGGTTGCAAAATAGGGGCTGGGTGGTGGGGAGGGAGAATCAGGGTGTGTGCACATTGGTGGTGGTGGTGGGGGGGACCCAATGAGTACAACAAAATGGATTATGAATTTGAAAATTGCCAATTATGTTGTATCACACAGCTCAGAGCGTTGGCACAAAGATAGGGCACAATCCAGATTTTTCAGCTTAAATGGCTTTACATTCAAGCAAGCAAATTAACCATAAAATAGGGGGGGGGGGAACACACAAAATATCCCAAGGAAGAATAAACTGCAGATAATAAGCACCAATCTGGTGTTGAATGCAGCCCAAGACACCAATTGTTTTAAGTCACGACAAAGACAGCTGAATGCTCATCTTGTGGCTGCTGAGCACGGATGATTGCCTGCCATGAGGATCTTCCCTCACAAATAACAGTTTTTTCGCTCTTAATTTTCTGCTAAATTGGAAGCTAACTGCTCCGCACATTGTCATTCGAACACCTGCAGCTGGAGTGGATTTCCGCACCCCGTTTCTTGGAGGTAAAACAGCTTCCTTGCTCGTCATTATGGGGCTGTCTGCCTTTCATTGCGCCCCGGCGCTAATGACTCAGGCAGGCTGGTCAGTCATTAAGTGTCAGGCAAATGATAGCGTGTGCGCCGTGTGACTAATGGGCTCGCACAAGAGAAATCACAGAGGCGCCGGGCCCATCACTCACTTCCCAAACAGCCCCAGTGGGGCGCGCCGCGGGGAGCCCGCTTAAAACCAGCCTAGTAAAACCCATTTCCTGCCTGAGGCTCGGGAGGCTTCGAGGAGTCTGTGCCCAGAGAATGAAAGAGGCGACGCTGGGGTGCAGGGAGCAGGGAGGACGGGGGGGATGTGGGGGGGCCGCTATGGGGTGGGGGCTCGGCCGGCCCGGACCAGGGCGCAGAGCTGCCATGCCTGGGGAGCCAGCTCCTCTCTCTGGAGGCTGGAGCCGCCTTCCGCAGAGATCAGCACCGTGGACAGCGAGCGGACCGCTGGTTAAAATGGACCAGTCCACACTCCCACGGGGGGATGGACGGGAGCCCTCAGAGGGGCATGGGGAGGGGAAGAAAGAGGCGTCTTAGCTGGCCTGTTGGGGAGACAGGAAGACCCGGGACCTTGAACCCTGGGAGCTTTGGACACGTGTGGGCTACAGCATCCCGAATAAGTCACTTCTCACGGATATAACCGAGGGAAGATGCTGATCGAAATTCCTCCTGTTGAGGATCCCCACAAAAATACTGCTCCAGCGTCTCTCCACAGGTAGACCTCATGCTAGGTGGTGAAAAATCAATGACAGGGGGCGGCTAGGTGGCGCAGTGGATAAAGCACCGGCCCTGGAGTCAGGAGTACCTGGTTCAAATCCAGCCTCAGACATTTAATCATTACCTGGCTGTGTGACCTTGGGCAAGTCACTTAACCCCGTTTGCCTTGCAAAAAAAAAATCAATGACAGCCCCTCTCCGCCATCGGGCAACAAACATTTACGGGGATACAGAAAAATGCAAGAATAGTCCCTGTCCTCAAGGAGCTTCCATTCTACCTATCAACTATATACAGAAGAGGTGCTTAGCACCTTTAGAAGTAAAGGATCTAGCAACTGGGGAGACCAGGAAAGGCCCCTATTGGTGGTTTTTGAAATGAATCTTGAAAAAACCCCAGAGAATCTAATGTTCATGGAGAAGAGGGAGGACATACTAGGGGTAAAGGGCAGTTAATATAAAAGTGTGGAGGTGGGAGATGGAACTCCAAGTGTGAAACCAGCACAGCCAGACCAGAGAATGCACAGAAAGGAGTAAAGTGAAAGAGACCAGGCCAGGTCCAATTTGTGATGTTCAATATCAAACAGAGGAGTTGATATTTGACCCCTGAGATAATAGGGGAGCAATTGGGGGTTTTTTGAGGAGGGGAGGGGTAACATGGAAATATCTGTGTTTTAGGAAAAACTTTATGTATACCATTTGGAAATAGACACACGAATAAATTTTTGATGGAAGTCAAAAAGATTTCAGGCAGCCTTTGGGGAGAAAAAGGGGGATATGGGAAAAATTTATGAAAACCTTTTTTTCTGCCCCCAAGACTTATATTTAGCCCTCGGTCTAAATCCATCCAGGTCAGCAGTGACCAACAATGGTGGTACCATGGAAAAAGGATAATGAGGGGAGCAGATCACATTGGAACTGGATGCACCAACAAACCTCCGTCTACTCAACCTCATGTCCTTAACTGCCATATGAAGAGGTTGGAGTAATGGCTTCCTTCCTCGAGTTTCATATCTGTCAACTTAGAGTTAATTGGCAGCTCTCCTACTGTCCATACCCCAGGAATAGGATACAACAACATCTCCTGCCTGGAACCTCTTTTCTTTCTTCAGTTTAATAATTCCAATTCTGGATTCCTACTTGCCAGTGGTCAATTGTCTTAGTTTCCTTGGTTGATTTGCCATGAAGAGAACATTCAGATCTCAAGCAGAGGTTCCATGAGACCTGGTTCTGCCATAACAAATACCATGGAACACTCTATTCCTTCCTCATGGAGTGGTAATTTGATCAGTATGTGCACCCCCTCCAATTAAAGAGATTGCAACCCATCTATTCCCAACCATCTTGTGCTTCTCTTATTGACATTCTCCCGTAAGTTCTCTATAGGGGCTCAATATGCTGGGGATTTCTCTCAATTTTTCAAGACATCATTCTCTCTATTAATTCTCCCTGGCTCTGGTCATGGACTAGCCCATCATCTTCTCTCTCAAACTGGTCTTCAAGGGTCTTTCCTTCAATCCCCTTCTTTGCAATTCCTCATTTGTAAGTGGGCACAGGCTGCTCACATGCTCAGGGCCTTTGGTTGTCCTTTGGGGTTACTACTGTACATCAAGATTGGAAGAATATTGGTAACACTAGGAGAGGCTTCCCTCTGCCGATTGTCTCCTGCCTGTCTGTTCATATTTGAGGACATATTTTCTCCCCTATTGGATCATGAGCTCTGAGGGGGGCAGGGATTGTCCTTGTTACTCCAGCAGTTTAGCCCAATCTCTGGCACCTAGAGGTTAATAAATGATTACTGACTGCTGGGATTGTAAAACGTATCGTCTATTGTCTGATACCGAAAGGATAATAAGAGAGATGGTCACATCCCAGACACCTGGAAGGTCATGGAGATAGCAAACATTAAAAATGGAAAGAATGATGATGGACAAATATTGCAAATGGATTATGCAGCAGGTGGATTTTTCCCCAGTCAAATGTCAACATTGAGACTCCTTCCCCACTGACAGGATCATTGACTTAGCCTAGTTCAGCTCATTCATTTGGAAGTTGAAAATATGAGCTGAGACTCAAACCTGGGGCATTTGATTACAAATCCTGCCTCTGCCTAAGGTCCCATGCTGCCCTCTTAGCCACTCCTCTGCCCTGCCCCATCCTTATGAAAACATAGAAATGAGAGGAATTAAAAATAAAACAATATAGTGAGCTAATTCTTGAGAGTTGTTCTGCTTGATGTCTCCTAGACTTGGGGCTGGTGTCACCGACATGTATAAGGTGAGGAGGTTGTTTGAAGGCACATGATCTCAGAACTGAAGAGATCTCTGTCCTTGAACCCAGGGACCTGTTCTGTTCAAACTGATGTCTGTCTGAGAACCTAGCACAATGCCTAGTGTAGAAGGTGTGTGTGTGTGTGTGTGTGTGTGTGTGTGTGTTCCTTTCCTCTCTAGAGGAGTCCTCTATATTGAAGATGCCAACAGTGGGCTCCAAGGGCATGACCCCCAAACCCCAGCTGGTCAGATGAGTAGGAGAACCAGAGCCAGCCTGGAGTAGAGAGGAGGGCGTGGTGGGTGACAGACCCCTGCTGCAGGAGTACAACTCTGCCTTCCGCTTCCTAATATCTGAAAGCAGCAGGCCCTCCATCCATCAGGCAATGAGCTGAATGACACCAGCCCTGGGTGCTTATGAATTGGATGGTGGCCCTGGCAGAGCACTGGCTGCTTCTCACTCAGCCAGCTCAGAGAATGGCCTGCAAATGTTTTTTGAATGCTTTAAAAGATTATAACTTAAGGCTGAAAACTTGACAATAATAAAATAAATCTTGCAAATATTCACTCAAACTTTTATTTTGTAGAAAACATATTGCATCTTTACTAGAACCAAATTCTCAATAAGATCAAGATTCTAATATAATAGTACCCTAAAAAGAGATCAATTCTGGAAATAGTTACTTAGAAGAAAATCTAAAGCATTACTTTTAATACTTTTTCTTTTTAAAAAAAGAATCTGTCCTTTCTACTAATTTTCCCTTTATCCTTCCTCATCAAACTAAAAAATATGTAGCTGAAAATCAAATAAATTCCCACATTTCCACATCCAAAAATATGTTTTTTTTTTACCTGCATGTTTAATTCTATCATCTCTCTGTTAGGAGGTAAGTGGTGTATGTCATGTTCATTCTTTTCTATTAGTCATTTATCACTGTATTGGCAGAGGTTTTTCCTTGATTTTTTTCAGTCACCTACACCTAATAGAGATAGAGTTGGGTCAAAGGGCATGTATAATTTACTAACTTATGGGGCACGGTTCCAAATTGCCTTCTAGAATGGTTGGACCAACTCATAGCCTGAACAAGTTCGGTTCCCCCAGTGACCCTCCAGCTTATGTAATCTTTGCCTGTTTGATAGGTTCAAGGAAAATCTCAATGTTGCTTTAATTTGGATTTCTCTCATCATTATGATTTATTTCACTTGGTTATTGATAGATTGGATTTTTTCTTTTGAAAATTGCCTTTAGGGGCGGCTAGGTGGCGCAGTGGATAGAGCACCGGGTCTGGAGTCAGATGTACCTGGGTTCAAATCTGGTCTCAGACACTTAATAATTACCTAGCTGTGTGGCCTTGGGCAAGCCACTTAACCCCATTGCCTTGCAAAAAAAAAAAAACCTGAAAAAAATTGCCTTTATATCCTTTGACTCTATCTGTTGGGGAATGGTTCTTAGTCTTGTCAATTTGAATCTATCAACTAACATTTCTTTATTAAGCACTTACTGTCTGCTTAGCATTATACACAAAACAATTCAGCACTTCCTGCTCTCGAGAAGCCTTTATCTTTCACATATTCATTGAAGTAGGTTCTTATTTCTGTCTGTCTTTTGTGCTAGACTTGCGATGCCTTTGGTATATGGATCTCCTAGTTTCTCTAAATGGCAACATAGAGTCCTTGAGATTTGCCTGGGACACTGAGAGGTTAAATCATTGCCCTGGATGTGTCAGAGGCAGCACTCAAACCCATAATAGCCTGACTCCAAGACTGGCAGTCTCTTTAGTATTCTAGAATAGATACTCTGATTCATCACAGTGGGGTCTGTCTCTTTGGAGCCCCATTTGGGGTTTTCTTGACAAAGATCCTAGGCTGGTTTGTCATTACTTTCTCCAGCTCATTTTACAGGAGAGGAAACCGAGTCAAAGAGGGTGAAATGATTTGCCTAGGGTCATACAGCCAATAAGTATCGGGGGCTGGATTTGAGCTCCTGAGGATGAATCTTCCTGACACCATATGGTTTATTATGGCACCACCTAGTGGTTCCATATATTCTCATACACAAAAGAAATCAAGGTCATTTTTTCCCTTAGGGGCAGGGCAAGGGAGTGAGAGGAAACTCAACAGATTAGAATTTTTATTGTAGCTACTGAAGCATTTGATAGGGTCTCAAGTTAGAGGTAAAGGGGAACTTGGAGGCCATCCAGTCCAATCCCCTCATTTTATAGATAGGGAAATTGAGGCGAAGGTGGAGTCCTGATTTACCAGAGTAACCTATATAGTGAGTAGCTGAGATAGGATTTAACTTCAGCTCTCCCTGGTGCTCCAAGCATCTCCTAACTTTGGGAGGTCAGAGCTGCCCCAGAGCGGATTGGGCTCCCTCCCCTGAATGTGCAATCCTTTCCCCTGAAGGTCTTCAAACAAAGCTTGTCAGACCACTTACCTGTCAGAGGTCCTTTAGGTCAGACAAGGTGACTTCTCAAGGGGTCTTCTCACTTATTCCACCACTGAAGACCCAAGAGAAGCTGTAAATCAAAGAAAGCAATTAGGAATGTCTAAAGAGCAAGTTTAGAGACAAAAATGTCATCTGACACAGGTGTCTGCTCTGGGAGAATTTGGTCCTTTATATTACAAAAAAGATACAAACTCTTCCCTCCCTGACGGCCCACCTCCCCACTCACCCAGCCCCAAACCTCAGTGCTAAACTGCATGTGCATCTCTTTTGGGGAGACACAGGAAACTGGGCCCATTGTTATGAAGAGTGGGTTAATGGCCCTTTAGGGCTGGATGCCAAGGTTGAGGTTTGCATCACTCTCGTTCCAAGGACTGTGTTAACCCAAGATGTTGCTTTTCTGCTACCCCAAGCACTGTAAAAGACCGGACCACCTCCAACATGCTAATGGGCTCTCTTCATTTCCTGACATGTTGCCCATTTGGTTTCTGTATCTGTGGTTGTGATTTTTCCCCTGGCAGAGTCATTCAGCTCTGGGATACTGGCCACCAAGGCACTGCCAAGAAGGAACCTGGGACTTCTCTATTTGACCTCTATTTATTTTCTAAATCTGCTCCAGGGACTCTGAAGATTGGTTTGGCTGGATCATGAAGGTAGGACTGAGACATACGGACTGCATAGGGAGAGTGAGCAGTAGGGTAGGAAGAGGCTTCAGGCAGATGCCAGGGCTCTAGGGGAATCAGGATCTGGCTAAGTCTGAAGCAGTTAAGAGAGGAGGGAAGTGCTTGACATTGGACTGGTGACCTGGCCCACTAGAGTTCAGATGTAGCTTCAGCACTCTGGGATCTGTCCATGAGAATCACCAGCTCCCCATGCCCTTAATGAAAGACCAAGACTATTGCAGAGAAATATGCCCTGGGGGAAATCTTTCCCTTTCCTATAAATGAGGAAACAGACCCAGAGAGTGAAATGACTGGTCCCAGGTCACTCAGGTAGAGCTATAAGCTCTACCTGAATCTTATACCCAGGACCTCCAAGCAGCTTCATCTACCTTCTCTCTCCTCCCCTTCCTTATCCTTTCACTTAGAATCTTCTGCCCAATTTTTCCAGAGTAGCTACCCCTTGGGTCTCAGTTACCCTTCTGGAAAATGGAGGAGTAGGATTGGACATCCCTTATGGATCCTTCTGCCCTTACAATCTATTAACTTTTATTTTACCTTTTATTTTCCAGGACCTCACTCAAGTCTTGGCAGATTTAAAAAAAAATCTAGACCTGTGATTTCATCCATGTGGGGAATTCTTGGTATGGAAACTCTCCCTGTATATGTAGGCCAGCAATTCATTCACTCAGAGCTTTAGAGAGATGCTTGGAGGCAGGTTGAGTTACTTGGCCAATGTCTTATAGTCAGTAAAGTCAGTAAACCAAGGCAGGACAAGACTTGAACTAGATCTCTCTCTGCTCACTACTTTCTATCGTGAAGCTCACAGCATATTAGTGACAAACCTTTTTATATTCTATGAAGATTTCCAATAAACTGAGCCACCCACAGGAGGCGCACATTGATTCATGGATACAGGAGGAAAGAGGACATTCAGCTCCCTCTGCCTGCTTTCTTGGGAGCCATCGGAAAGCCTTCTGTACCTACACAAGGTTCATCTAAGTGCTGAAACAGTGTGGTGTAATAGTAAGGAGAAGGGTGAGGAGGATGAGGAAAATGAGGAGGAGAAAAGGAAGAGGAAGATGAAGGAAGGAAGAAGAGAAAGATGATGAAGATGGGGGAAAGGAGGACAAGGAGGATGGTAAGGGAGAGGAAGTCAACTATGAGGAAGAGAAGAGAGAAAAGGGGGAGGAGAAAGATGAACTGAGGAGGAAGAGGAGAATGGTTGGGAGACTCAGATGAGAGGTTGCCTGTCAATCTCTGTATACACCGTAAGGTACCACATGAATGTGAATGACTCCAGCAATGCCTGCTGCCATTTACATGATCCTTTAAGGTTAGGCAGACCTCACCATTAGCTATGGCATTTGTTCCTTGTGAGCTCTCCTGAGAGATCAGCTATCAAGATGGGTATTATCCTGTTCTTTGAGGTCTGCATTTCCCCCGGTCCTCACGTTCATCCTAATCTTTCACTGCCTACAAATGAGAGCCTGTATCTAAGGCAGATTGTGAGCCAGAGGGCTGTAAAGAGCATCCCTGCCATTGCTGCATCTGCCATGGCTTAAACCGCTCCTGGCTGGAAGGCCATCTCCCATCCCATCCCCCAACTCTCCCCCTTATAGCATGCTTGTTGCTACCTATTCGAATCACGGGGCAGTGGAAAGAGCCCTGGTCTTGAAGTCAAAAGGATGTGGGTCTGAAGACTGCTCAGTCATTTACCATGCAACCTTGGGTAAGTCATGTAAGCCTTCTGAGTCTCAGTTGGCCCTTCTGTAAAATGGGGATAATTATAACATCTGTCTTCCAGAGTTGTTGTGAAGACTAAATGAGATCTGACACGTGAAGGTCTCCGATTAGCTTCAAGTGAACATCAATGAGAGCTAGGACTGCCATTAGACATCCCGCAGGGCCACCTTCTTCAGGAAGCATCTCTGATTGTACTCTGTTTTCTGGGGGCAATTTGTACCTCATGGAGAGGTGGACCTAGAGACGTTTGCACCTCAGGTCAATGCCAAAAATCATTCCAGGGAAGAAGGGCATTCTTTGCTGAGGGGGATGGGAGCAGGGCAGAATAGAGGAAGAACTCTTTCCCCATCTGCCATTCTCATTCATTCTCCTTCCATGCTACTTAAGCAGGACTGCCAGACTTAAGTGGAAATGAAGCTGCCAAGCCTTACATTTGGGCCACATATGCATTTAGTTTTTAAAATAGAATGTTATCTATGTTTTATTATATTTTAATCTATTTTCTTAATATTCCCCAATAGCATTTTAATCTGATTCTGGCCACACTTATGAGTGTGATTTGCCTTACAGGCACCAGGGGGGTGTTAGACACCTCGGTACTCAAGGACTGTAAAGCTGTCCAAGCCCTCTAAATTCTATGCCATTTCAATTTGGCACCCTGGTACAAAGGCTCTAGCCACCCCACTCTAGGTACGGTGCAGACCTGTCTAATGCACTGTTTTCTATTTAAAATACGGTGGAGTGCAAAGAGCCCGAATCCTGCCTCAGTCCTTATCCCAAGTAAATATCAGCTCCCTGGTGACCAATTTTATATTACAAACTGACCTCTGACCTGCATCTGCTAAAGACTGAAAGGATTGGAGGAAGGGGAGGGATAGAGAAGGAGGAGGAGGATATGGGAGAGACATTTTGGAATAAGGTCAAGGAAATGAGGCTACTAGGTGGCACAGTGGAGAGATGGGTCTGGAGTCAGGAAGACTTGAGTCCAAATGTGACCCGAGACACTTACTAGCTGAAGGACCCTGGATAAGTCACTTTACCCTGTTTGCCTCAGTTTCTTCATCTGTAAAATGAGATGGAGCAGGAAATGGCAAGGCACTCTAGAACCTCTGCTAAGATCATTTCTGGGCTTCCATCCATTGAAGCAATAGGGAGGCAGAGTGAATAGAGTTCAAGGTTTGGGGTCAGTATGAATCGCATCTCAAGCACCTGCCCAAGATCCCTTCCAGATAAATGAGCCTATCATCTCAGAACTCCCCCCATCTGCAAGGTTGAGCAGTTAGATCTATGGGCCCCTAAGGGCCCTTTCTAGCTTGAGCTTTAAAAGTCTCTCCATTCTGCTGGCCCTGGCACAAATGTTCCCAGTACTACTTTGTCCTTTGTCTACAAAGAAGTCTTCACAACACTCTGATGAGAACACCAATGTCTCTACCGTGCTCAGAGCATCTTGTTCGGACGCATGCTGGGTCTTAAGTCCAAGAACCAGAAGCAGCCCCCCCCACCTGCTCTGGGGGACTCACAAGGCCATATAGTCCTGGAGGGAAGGGATTCTAAATGAGATTGGGGCCTGTGAGCCACTTGGGGGCCAATCCTTCCAATGAGCTCAGGCTGCTTCCCAAATGCCCCTTTTGTTTCATTCTCCTTTAAATCCGACCACAGGGGTGGGGGGAACACAACAACGGGAAGATGCCCCCTATGGCTTTGAGTCAAACCCTTAATTTTATTTGAATATAGTTTTTTTGTGGTTTAATTACTGCCATTTTTCTTTCTTTCTTTCTTTTTCTCTCTCTCTTTTTAAAGGCTTCCAGATTGCTGGTAATTTTTATCTCTGCAGATGAGACTAAGAGTCCATGAAGAAGCAGTCACATAATTAAGGACACATCCAACTCTCCCATCCTGCGTCCATCTTCCCCAGTTGGAAGGAAAAAGTGGCATTTTCTACATTCTAATCATACATCCCAGGCTTCTGTACTTTCAGCTGAGAGTAATAGTTTCTGCTCAGAATCAGCTGCAATCAATTTGATGACAATCAGGCTAAACGGGAGGGAGAGAGATGATGAGAGAGACGATGGGAGGGAGAGATGATGATGAGGAGAGACAATGATGAGGAGAGGTGATGATGATGGGGGAGAGAGAGAGAGAGAGAGAGAGAGAGAGAGAGAGAGAGAGAGAGAGAGAGAGAGAGAGAGAGAGAGAGATGATAGGAGGGAGAGACGATGATGGGAGAGAGGAAGAATATTCATTCTCAATTACATCACTCTCTTCAGAAACTTTGGCCAAATGTCAAAGGGGAATCTTTCTCATAGAGGCCAAGAACAAATGACCACCATTATTCTTGGACTTCTCTTAGCAGTCTTTCCCAACTCTAGGGGAGGGGCTCACCCCTTTAATTTTCTGACATCTATGACAGGCTTTCAGCTTATCTGTGCTCTTGAGAGATATTTATCTATGCCACTGGATCTATGATCTCATTAGTATGGATGTTCCCTTTAACATGCAGGATACAATCCTTGCACAACATATTCACATCCTCTCAAATTTGATATTGGGGCCTTTTCCCCAACATCATCAAGGTACCAAGGGCTCAGATGGACACTGTCCACATATTATTCTACACCCTTTCCATATAACCAGCTCATCTCCTCTTCTTACCATACTATTCTTCGATGGTATCTTTGGCAGCTTGATGGAGGATTGATCCTGAAGTCAATAAAATCTGAGTTCAAAACTTGCCTCAGATGCTGACTGGTCAGGTGACCCTGAGCAAGTCAGTTAACCCCAGTTTCCTCAACTACAAAATGGGGATAAAAACATCATCTACCTCATGGGTAATTGTGAAGGTTAAATGAAATGATATTTATAAAAAGCACTTAATCCATTGTCTGCCATATAGTAGGCGCCTTATGGTGACTCCCACAGAATGTTGATATCAAAGTGGGGGAGGACTGTGTTTTCAGGGGAAATTTAGGTCTCTCTAGATAAACTCTAGGAAACCAGACCATGGGTTCAGCTGAATAAGCCACATTCCTCTACCCATACTTTAGGAAAGTTTCCCTTTAAACTGTTGAGATGCCCAGCTCCCAAAGCAGGCAGAAGGCAGAGTGAGCAGTAGTGGGACAGTCCCTGTCCTCAAGGAGCTTTCACTCTAACAATTCTAACATTTGAACAATGGCGATAATAAGGATAAATAAAAACAGTGGCGCTTTTGTAAAGTGCTTTTACTTGCTAGCTCATAGGATATGTGTGTGTGTGTGTGTATGAGCATGTATATAAAATGCACACATAATGTATATGTCTATACATAAACCAAATGACATATGAAATAGGAGAGATAACTGTGCCTAGGATTAAATATTATACAATATGCATCTATGATCAAATGAGATAACACATAAAAACAGGATTGAATGGGATCATGTAGGGTATATAATACATATGTGAGCAAATTAGATGGAATGCTAACTCATTTGACTCTAATTACCTCATTTTAAAATGTGTTTTATTTTATATATATATATTTTATTTTTATATGTTGATAATATAATTGTATCTATATTACATATATAATAAATATAATATATCATACATTTAATTAAACATTGACGCATAAGATACATACATACATACATACTACAAGACAGACACAGAGCTGGCACAGTCATCCCAGAAGGAGCTTTCCCCTTAATTAAGGCTTTAGTCAGTATCTGGTTGCCCAGAAAGCAGCCCCTACTATCCCCAACTTAGGTCAGGGACTTACACTTTAGGGTGGGAGAAAAGATAGACACAAGTAAATACAATAAAAGGGGAATATTCAGTTTTTGATGAACCAAACTTCTCTTCTCTAGCCTAGCTGTATATTAGCATCACTACAACTCTTGATATGTCTTTAGAATCAGTTAATAAAGATTAAACACATTTGATGGATTTGGGATTTCATCAGGGCAGGGCACTCCCAGGTTGGCACCTTCTGATTCCCAGTTCCAGAAATTTGCCCAGAGGAATGAAAGTCTAAATGATTTACCCAGGATCATACAGTAAATATCTGAGACTAGATTTGAACTCAGGAAGATGAGTCTCCCTGACTCTAGATCTGGCATTTTCTGTACTATGGTGCCACCAAACTGTCCAGTAATGTCCTGCTAACCAGAATATTATACCAGAACATTCCATTCCTTGATCATGCTAGATAATGGTGATTTGGATGAGTGTATCCAAAGTCAAATCAAGATAACAAATAGTCTGGTCATATCTTTCCAGTATGTCTCAACCAGTGGCAAATCTGCTTTGAATGTTTTTTGAGAACCAACCAAAAGTCACAGAAGCCAAATTTGATGAATAAGGTGGATAAGCAAACTGGACCATGATAAAGGAGATCCAAAGGAACTCTGAGGATGTTCTAGTCAAGGTATAGGAATGGAAACTACACCTATGAAAATCCCAGGGAAGGAAACTCATTTTGCCAATGTTGATTGGCATCTTCTCTGAAGTTTATAGTCTTGGTTCAGGAGAGGTGCTTAGAATAATGAGAGGTTAAGTGATTCCCAGGGTCACGTGGCCGGAAGGGGTCAAAGTCAGGCCTTGAACCCTGGACTTCTTGCCAAGGTTCTCTCTGTATCAACAAAGTGCCATAACCACTTATAAAATAAACTCTGAATGACTCCCAGTGGTCAGGAAGGTTGGACCAAATAAAGCAGCTGGCACTGAAGGCTTTGCAAGCCTTGGCCATCAGAGGGCCGAGGATGAAGTGTGGGCTCCTGTATCCCTATCTGAGAGGGGCCCGGGGCAGGTTTTGCTTGACATCCTCCAGCTCAGATACCACCAGACTCAAGCCTCTGATTTTCCCCCTCCATTCCCATCACTACAGTCCTAAGACGGAGAATTCCCTCCCAAAATAAAAACCCAAGATGGCCCTTCCCCCCTCTTCTTACTTGGAAAGTTTGGCACTTTCTTCTTTGCCCCCTGCTTTCACTCCCGGAGGCCTGACACCCTTTAATTATGGCACACTCCTCGGCGGGCGGCTGGCGCGGGGTGGGCTGTAGGTGGCTGGCGTGACATTGGAGGCCGGCCCCTGCCACATGTCAGGCTCCCCGCCGAGTGCAAACAAAAAGCCCCACAAAGCCTGACCCCACTCTTTTCCTATGAATAGCAAGGCTTTCTTTATCCAGATAAAAGGTGTGTGTGCGTGTCTATTTGTATAGAGTGAGATATACAGAGGCATAAATAGAGGGGCTGGGGGGTGGCAGGATGCTCTTCATGTGAGATTTTCAGTCTATTTCTGAGGGTTTCAGTTCAGAAATATTTCATGTGTCCCCAGACTTCTAGAACCAGGAGACACACGTCCTCCAACCACCATGAGGTGGGAGGGGGGCAACTTCTGGGAGAAGATAGGAGTTGGGGGAAGTCTCTGTTCACAAGAGCCCTGGGATGCTATTCTTTCCTCCCCCACCCTCTTTGCAGACCGCTCTTCATATCCCTTCTTTTCCTTCCCCATTCTGCCAATGCTGTCATGTGACAGACCTTTCCATTGCCCTTCCTTAAAACTGGATCACTATCCAAATGTTGTTCAGTCAGATCTCTCCCTTATCTGCTATCTTCTCTTTGGAAAATGGAAGCTGCTTGAGACCTGGACCTGCCCCTCATTTGGATTTCTGTTGCAGCTTAACATAGTGCTTAAAGAAATGTTTATGGATTGATGGATTTACTTAAAACTGGATGGCACCCCAAGAATCATCTCACCCAAACTACCCAGAGAAGTGACATGGTGTAAGCTAAAGTTGTATACCTATTAAGTGGAAAAGTCAGGACTTGAACCCAGGCCTTCTGACTCTAAAGCCTGGCCACCAAGGGAAAAAACAGAGCAGGGGTCAGAAGAGTCAAATGAATATTTAATACCAGCATGACAAGGATCCAGAATATGCTTATCTGACCTAAGATGGTGGCATTCATGTGGAAGATGCTAGAAGTCTGGGGGACTGGCCTACCCATGATGGGGATCACATCTTTTTCTTTTTTCTTTTTAAAAAAATTTTTTTGGAAGGCAATGGGGTTAAGTGACTAGCCCAAGGTGACAGCTAGGAAATTATTAAGTGTCTGAGTCTGGATTTAAACTCAGGTCCTCCTGACTCCAGGGCTGGTGCTGTATCCACTGCATCACCTAGCTGCCCTGATCACATTTTTTTTTCCATTGATTACACACTGTTGGTGACTTTAAAACAGTGACTCAGCCCTGGTTCAGTATTTGTGTACTGGGTCCAATATGAAAAGTACTTTGTTTTTATCATTCATATACCAAAATGAGAAATGTTCATATTTTCCCTTTTGCAGTTAAAACAAATCTATACTGTGAGATCACTACATCCTCCAAACACACAGGGGAAAGTTTGCCCCTGAGACTGGAAACCCCAATATTGGACTTCTATTTTTCTCACTAGACCATTTGTCCCATTAGGTGTCTATAATTTGCTTTGTATTACCCTTATAGAAGCAGGGATCCATTGGGAGAAAATCCAGGTGCCCTTTGGAATAAAGAGCCAGAAAATTTGTTACCTCTAAGAGAATGACTTGTGGCAGAGGGACCCCTAGAAAAATTTGGGTGCACCCCATGTAAGAAAGGATACTTTAGACGTTTTATCCAGGTCTACTTTGGTGGCCTTCTGAGCTGAAGAAATCCCAAAAGAATTTTCATTCAGGAAGGTTTTTGTACCTGAGAAGGAAGGGGTAGCCCCTCTTCAACCTCACATCCAAAATCCCTGTGGGGAGAGTTTTGGGTGGTTGGGAAAACTGACTGGACTGTGTTTGCATCCAAGAAGGAAATGGTTTGTTTTTTCTTCTCTTTTTACTTCTAAAAATAGTTTACTGGTGGTGGTGGTGGGGGTAACAGATAGGTAGCGCAGTAGATAGAGCAGCAGCCCTGGAGTCAGGAGGACACGAGTTCAAATCCAGCCTCAGACACTTAATTGCCTAGCTGTGTGACCTTGGGCAAGTCACTTAACCCCATTGCCTTACATAAATAAAAATTTTAAAAATACCTAAATACCTAAAAGTAGTTTATGGATTGATCGATTTACTTAAAACTGGATGGGGCCCCAAGAATCATCTCACCCAAACTACCTAGAGAAGTGACATGATGCAAGCTAAGGTCATGTAGCTATTTAATGGAAAAGTCAGGACTTGAACCTGGGCCTTCTGACTCTAAAGCCTGGCCACCAAGGGAAAAACAAAGAGCAGGGGTCAGAAGAGTCAAATGGATATTTGATACCAGCATAACGAGGGTCTGGAATATGCTTATCTGACCTCAGATGACTGACTTTTGTAACCTGCACCTGAGTTTTCGAGTCTTCTTACACTTTTTTCCTTTCCATGGAGTCTATGATCCAGTGATACTGACCTCCTGGCTCTTCCTAGCATTATGGTACAACAACTCATAAATTATTTTCCCTGTAATTTCCCCTGGCTCTCCTAGAATGCTCACTCTCCTCATGATCCTCTTCAGGCTTCTTTGAGGATCCAGCTAAAGTCTTCCCCTCTACAAGAAGCCTCTCCCTATCTCCTTTAGTGCCAGTGACTTCCCTTTGTTGTCATCTCAAGTTTGTCCACGGCAGTGTGCATGTTGTCTTTCCCATCAGATTAAGTCTCTTGACAGTCGACATCATTTTTGCTTCTTTCTATTTCTACGGCTTATATAGCAACTTGCTCATAGGAGGTATTTTAAAAATGTGTGTTGACTTGACTTGAAGGTCTGAGAAACATCACCCTACACCCAGGCTGGATCTTGTTGTGTACTAAGCAAGCTATCTTTGGTGAACTTTCTGAAATGCTATTAGAATCTGCATAACTTTGCCTTTGGGTACTATTGTGATTCATCCCCAAACATAATAGAATTATTATATTACTTTCCTTTGGAGTATTGGGGTAGCAAGCGAAAGAAGAAAGTTTTCAAAATACACACTTATTTACTGAGAATGGGACATTTTTTCAAATGGGGAGAGAGTAAAAGGGGCTATGGAACTCAAAGGATGACATTATCCTCTATTTATAAGGGCTTTGAGGAGACTAAAAGATTGGCTTATGTGTGGGGATTGGTCTGCCACCTTGGGGTGTGGGATCAGTAGGGACTGGCCTTGGTAAGATGGACTTGGTAAGATGGTCCCACCAGACCCAACTTGGATTCTGTGTTTTTTCACATCAGTCTCCTGGGAATGGATCTAAACATCATCAGTCTCCCTCTACAAGCCCGGCCTTTGGCTTAGTCCACCTAAAACAGAGAGAGGTCCTTTCCTCACTACCAGCCTCCACAGGCCAAGGTTCTCCTCTGCTCTACAGAAATCATTCTGCCTACACAGATCTCTCATTTTCACCACTGTGGTAGATAGCAGAGGAAACTCATAGACTCTGAGTGTTGGAGGGATCTCAGTGTCCATCTCATCCAATCTATTCCCCAAAGGAAATCCCCGAAGACTGTGAGTCTCTGCTCAAAGACCTCAAATGAGGAGAAGCTTGTGACCGCTTAAAACTGTTCATTCGTCTTCTGGGCAGCTAGGGTTCATTCGTTGTACGTAATAGTAACAGAAGCAACTAACATCAATATAGCCCTTTCACTCTGCCCATTCATAATTAAATGATCATCTCATTTGATACTCAAATAAGCCTGGTAGGGAGCTGCTATTCCTGCCATTTCCATTCTACAGACTAGGAAACTGAAGCAAACTGGGTGAGGTGACTTGTCCAAAAGATTGAGTCAAGAAATGTATCCTCTCATGATTTCATTGTTTGTTTTTCTTGAGCTGAAAGTTTTGTAGCTGCTTAATGAACCAAGATGCTTTGAAGTTTCAGCTTTGAAACCCTTTAAGGCAGTGATGGGGAACCTTTCTTTCTGCCAAAGACTATTGGATATCTATAATATCATTCAAGGGCTATGTTTTGTCAAACACGTAATTAATTCACCCGTAAAAAAACTCCTAGATTTATTGAATTTCTAGTCTTACCTATAGGTTACCTTGGCAATATGATCTTTTACTGGAGGTTCCTCACCCCTACTTTAAGGGTAACCCAACGGTTGGAAAGGGGGAGAGACGCTCTCACTTGCTTCCTGAAATTGGCCAGGACTAGTCTCTATAGCCAGAGAAGGCTTGGCTGACTATGGATTTGACTTCCTGGTTGATAGACTTCAGGAACATTTCCTCTGAATATCCATCAACCAGTTAAGCCCCATACCCTTATGACCACATGATGCTAGCACATTCCAAACCATAGATTAATTATCTAGCATCCCTATTGTGCTCAGTTCTGGATACCATAGTTTAGGAAAACACAAGAAGATCTGGACTGGGAGAAGTTGGGGTTTGTGCCTTTTGGAGATCAAATGAAGGCATGGAAAAATTTTATTTTGGAGAAGAGAAAGTTTGGGTTGTATGAGAAGTCTTTATAACAATCACAAAGAGGAGGGATCTGATTTACCCTTCTTGGTCACGGAGGGCAGAACCAGTAATAACCCTTTGGTGTTTCAGGAAAGCAGATTTTTGACTCCTTGTGACCAAAACACCTTTCTTATAGTCAGAGTTGCCCATGGATGGAATGGAATGCCTTGGGATGTGATAGGTTCTCCCTGGCCATGCAAATTCTTCAAGTAAAACCTGTAGAAATTTGTTGGGGATGCCAGAGATATGATCCATAGATTCATGATTTGCTGCTCCTTGGACCACATGGCTTCAGATTCTTTTTAACTCTGGAATTCAGGGATTCTATTTTTGTATCCAGTACATGTGATGTGTAGACATGGTAATTCTCCTCATCTAAATTGAGTTTAAATTGACATCATGTGGGAGCATTCATCTCCTTGACATACAAATGGCCTTATTTGAGGAATGTGACTCAGACCTAAGCAATGGACTCAGGGATGTAACTTCCATTTATTCATCAAGTTTTTCAAATGAATGGAGTGACCTTGATTAAACTGTTAAGATATCCTTCTTCTTTCTCATCTGCTTAAAGAAGAGCGAAGCAGGATGAAAATATTTAAAGAATGCTTGACTATAAGGAATATGCTCTAAATTGGTTAGAGTTGTAAGGTACATATTTGAAAATGACTTACACTAGAAGGCTAGGTCTCCAGCAGATCGTTGCTACTTCTTCCTTTCAATTTAGCAGGGACCCTGAGGACATAAGAGATGGTCCCATAATCCATAGCACATGAGCCCACGTCATCTTGATTCTCTCTGATTATCAGTTGATGTCAATTAGTCAGCTAGCTTTAATTATCTTCTAGAAAAGTATTTAGTAAGATGGTGATTGATTTATGTGTGTCCTTCATTCTCAAAAAAGACCATGATCTCAGGGAGATGATGCCATGACATTCATGAATTGCATTTGAGTTGGGGGAGGGGAGCTGTGCTAAGTCCCCAGCCTCAATTCTCTTCTGAAGTCATCTGGGTCCAGTGGCCAAGAAATGGATCAGGGCAGCTGGAGATGGCCCTGGAGGCACTTTACCTGGCAGGCTAAGTGATTTGCCCAAGGTCACACAGCTAGTAAGTGTCAACTTTCTGATTCAGATTTGAACTCAGCTCCTCCTGATTCCAGGGCTGGTGCTCTATCCACTACACCATGCAGTTACCTTCCCTAAGAATGGATGGAAAGGACAGTTGGCACAAAACCTTCTTCCCAAAGTAACTAACATACTTTTTCACAAATTTAAAGCACATATGGCAATGGGGGCACGGACAACCTTGTCTATTTGTTGGAACCCTCAAGATGCTTCTCTTTGGTAAGGTGAGTTCTTTGTTAAATCCTGAGACTTCTTTCCTTCACATGTCTCATTTGCTCTACACCTTCAAGGCAGGTACTGCCTCCAATCCTGCTGTCCAAGAAACTCAGCTATGGTGCTTAAGAAAGGTTCACAACCTTTGATCCTCCAAAGTTCAAAAGTTTACGTACCATTCAGCATTGGAGGATGGAGAGTCAAGGCTTTATTTCCCCTCCTCCCAAGTGAATCCTCTGAGGGGTGTGACTGAAGCTTCTTTCTTCTTGCTGGCCACTGTAATCCTTAAACTCTATTTTCTAGAAGACCCAAAGGGAATGACCAATCACAGACACATCTTCTGTGGAAATCTCTGCATTTAATCCAATGGCCTTGAAAGACTTCTCAAACCCAATTTGATTGATTGATTCAATGGAGATGATTAGACCTGCCCCCCTAGTTCACACTTCTGATTGATTGATCCAATGGAGAAATCTGGATAACCCTGACCCTTACAGCAGCTTTATGTGTCTGGGGTCAAGCTTCTAAGATGCCATCTAGACTGAGCTCCTCATATCACAGATGGAGAAACTGAAACTTAGAAAGATTGAATAACTTGCCCAAGGTTGTTCACACAGCAAATAATAATTCTTTTGACTCCAAATTTAGGATTCTTTCAATGCTGTCAGAGCATGGTTCTCTATATTACTTTAATCCTGCTACCAGGTGTCGAAGTAATCCTTCAGAAAAGTCTTCCTAGAAATCCTATTATGTGTCAGTCACTAGGCAAGTCACTGAACACATGTAGAGGGCCAGCCCCAGGGAGTGATATTCACATATACTTGGTGACTTTCTCTATCAAAGATATGTGTGGATTATTGCTCATTATATGGATCTGTTGGCTCACCAGTGAACACCGACCTAGGATAATCTGAGGCTCCAGAGGTGGCTGGAAAATGTTTGTTTGAGAGAGAGAGAAGTATGCAGATTTCTAAAAACAAATATTGTAAATTTACCCAGGAAATTGTAAAACTGGGTCTCCTTTAACCAATCATTCCTGAGATAAGTTTTTGCTATAAAAAGTCTGAGCTCCCCAAAATAAAGTTGGTAGAATTTTACTTCCCAACCTTTTGTGTTTGGATATGTTTGTCTACCCCACCTGACTCTTGGAAACTCATGTCCAGACCCACACCAGAGCTATTGTGGGTGATAAACACACAAGGAGAAAAATGAAATAGTATATCCCTTCAAGAAGTTTAGCATCTTTCCAGAAAAACACCTTATTCACATATAATATTTCTCTATATCTATCTACCATACATATTCTACATATATGCATGTAGCTTTATAGTACTGGGAGAATCACTATCAGTTGGAGAGAATCAGAATAGACATAAAAAAGGAAGCATTTAAGCCAAGCTTTGATGAAAGCTGGGGATTCCAAGAGCCAGGGGTGAAGAGATTGCGCACTGGAGACAGGAGATGGAAAAGACAGGGGACAGAAAGACCAATTTGGATGGAAATACAAATGTCTGAAAAAAGATCATCTGGAGCCAGATCATGAAGGGTATGAAATGCCCAAATTGAGAACTTGGTATTTGACTCTTAAGGGGGTGAGGAAACCCTTGAAGTATTTGAACAAGGGAGGGACAAAGTCAGATCCTTTACAAGACCACTTTGGCAGCTAGGTGGAGAGAAGAGGAACTGGAGTCAGGGAGACCAATCAAGAGACTCGGGAAACAGTTTGGGTGATGGGTAATGCCAATTTTAACTCGAGAGATGCCCATGGAAATGGAGAGAAGGGAGTGACTCTATGGAGGATATCATACAGGGAGAAGTCAGAACACCTGACATGATCAGAGATGGGAGGGTATGAAGAGGGAAGAGTCAAGGATGGCCACAAGAGTACAAACCTGGATGACCAGAAGGATGCTAGTGTCCTTGACAGTCATTGGCTATTTGTAAAGAAAGGTGGATTTGGGGAGAAAGATTATGAGTTCTAATTTAGATGTGTTGAGTTTGAGATGTCCACATGTTATCTAGTGGGAAGTGTCTAAAAAACAGTGGGTAGTAGGGGCAGCTAGGTGGTGCAATGGATAGAGCATTGGCCCTGGAGTCAGAAGGACCTGAGTTCAAATTTGACCTCAGATACTTAATAATTTCCTAGCTGTGTGACCTTGGGCAAGTCACTTAACCCCATTACCTTAAAGAAATAAAATAAACAAACAGTGGGAGGGTGCTATGATAAATATTATGGTATAGGTGCTATAAATGCTCTATTTTACAGATGAAGAAATGGAGGGTCAGAGCACTTCTTGGGTGTGTAGTAGACAGGACTGATCTTTTGGGTAGGAGTCTGACCAGGTAAACTCTGAGTCACTTTCAATTTGGAAATTCTAGATCATTTCTACCTGCAAGAACAATGAAAAAACCTTGAATCTTATACATAGAGAGATTCCTATCCAAACTTTCCTCTATCCATTTGTGCATAGTCACTTACCCCTGCACTAAAGAGAGTTTTGCATTTATGTCTTGGTCCCTTTTTTAAGGGTTTTTCAAGTTTGTACTTTCCCCTCTATCACTGTAAACCTCCTCCCTCCTCAAAATTTTTTGTCCTTACTGGATGCCAGGCACTATGTTGGGAATATAAAAAACATACCTCCTCAAAATCATTTTTAAAAGATCTAATAGTTTTTAGTTGGGGGAAAAGAAAGGTTTATTTTTTTTATTTTTATCCCTTCCTTTAGAAAATGAAAAACTTTCAGGATCCAGTGTTCCATGTTCACCCAAGCGTGCTGAATAACAAACACTTACACCCAAAAATTATCCTTCCAGACTTGGTCAGGTTTTATTCCAGAAACAATTTTCCATTTAGGGGTTTTGTATTAAAAAAGAATTTCTTTAGGGGCAGCTAGGTGGCCCAGTTGATGGAGCACTGGCTCTGGAGTCAGGAGGACTTGAGTTCAAATCCTAAACACATGTAGCTAAATGACCTTGGGCAAGTCACTTAACCCTATTGCCTTATAAAGATAAAAAAGCCCTTTTATTTCTTTTAAAACTTCATCAGCCCTGGTCCCTTTTTTGGAGGACGACCTGGACAGAGGCTGCCTTCGGCACTGGATAGTGCCATGATCCATGAAATGAGCAATAAAAGCCTATAATATGTAACTGAGGTTATAGACCAGGAAATCTCTTGGAAAGATAGAGAAATTGCTTTAGTCCTTGCATATTTTCACCTTTGCCTTCACCCTCAATAAGGTGGCATCAGGAGGGGGACGAGGCTAATGCTGTGACACTCATCTGGATTCATGGACCTGAGGAAGGCCTTGGGACCAGTCTTATGGAAACTTGAAGCTGGCATGCTTTTACCTTCCTGCTTTGGTGGACACAGGGCAGGACCCCAGAACACTGACCTAAAAAGAGTCAAAGTTTATCCCATCCTCAGCCTATCTCTGCCTACTGGATTCAGAAAAATTTTAAAGGCACATTCTAGTGGAAGCAATAGAAAGGCCAAAGAAGGTAACATTTTGGGGTTGTACCTAGTTGGTGAAGTTCAGAACTTGGAATGCTAGGGCATGGTCTGGTCCCTCCCCTTAAAAAAAGATTGTGAGAGATAATACTTTGTAGTAGATAGAAAAAACTGGTCTCAGAATTAGAAAGAACTAGGGTTTCCTATCTCTGACACACATTATCAATGTGATACTAGGCAAGTCACTTCACTTCCATTTTAGGGAGGAACCCAGGCTGGTCATCCTTCATTCCCCTCCTGGCTTTAGTTCTGACTATCTGGGCTTTGCCAGAGAACTTCAGTTGCCCGTTCACCCGGATATCCTTCCAAACCTGTGACCCTGTTCTCTCAGTGATGGGTTCTTTTTGGGTCTTCATTTCAAGGAGAGGGACCTCCCTTCTTCCTTCTCCTGAGTGCTGACTTAGTACCTTGATCCCATGGGTGCCTTTCTCCTTCTCTTCCCTTTTATATATTATCTTTCCAGATAGATTGTAAACTTTTTGTTTGGTTTGGGTTTTTTTTGCAAGGCAATGGAGTTAAGTGGCTTGCCCAAGGCCACACAGCTAGGTAATTATTTAGTGTCTGAGGCCCGATTTGAACTCAGGTATTACTGACTCCAGGGCCGGTGCTCTATCCATTGTGCCACCTAGCTGCCCCGATTGTAAACTTTTTGAAAAATTTACTTTTATGTTGTTCCCTTCCTTCTTTTTCTTTCTTTTTTTCTTCTTGCATTTATATTCTCAGCATTCATGATAGCACTTGGGTAAAGTAAGCTTTAAAAATGCATCTGTATTGACAGGTGGCTCTCCAAATTTAGCAGCTGAAAAGAAGGAAGTAATCCAAATTGACACAGGGAGTTCCTTACTGGAACCTCCTTACATTAAGGAAACCACAGATCTGGGGCAAAAAAAAATACCACAGGCTATACTTATCTATAGATATATGCATACACACATATCCAGATATATGTATAAATGTGTGCATGCGTGTGTGTGTGTGTGTGTGTGTGTATGAGTGTAGCTGGGCAGCTAGGTGGCACAATGGATAGAGCACTGGCCCTGGAGTTTGGAAAACCTGAGTCCAAATCCGGCCTCAGACACTCACTAGCTGGGGGACCTTGGGCAAGTCACGTATCCAAATTGCCTCAGATCCAGGGTCATCTCCAGTCCCCTCATTCATACCTGACCACTGGTGGCTCTGGAGGAGAAAGTGAGGCTAGGGACTTAGCACAAACACCTTCGGCCCACCCCAACCCAATTCATTTGCTTGTCATGGTCTCACCTCCATGATGTCATGGTTTTCTTTGAGGATGAAGGACAAACATCACATCCATATATATTTATACACATATGTAAATACAGCTTTCATATATACAAAAATATATAATAGAAATATAATACATGTAAGTGAATAGGCACAAATATATATATGTGTGAATATTACATTTCCTTACATAAGCATGTTTTTCTATCAAATAGAAGCTCCCTGAGGGCAGGACTGATTTCATTTTTGTCCCTGTATCCCTCATATGATACTCCACACAAAGTAGGGGCTTAGTAAATGCTGCTTAATGGAATTACTTGAGTGAAAATGATCCTCCAGATATTTTTTTGAGCTAAAAGCAGACTCTAAGAAATCTGATCTCAATAGGAGCTCGACCAGAAACCCAGAGGCAAGACCCTGAGCATTTCCAGGGAAATTACTGAATGCTGGTTCCTGCCTCAAGCACAGACAGTCCTCATCCCCATGCCCTCTGCGAACACTGGCCTGGAGAACCTCACAAACACATGTTTAGACCATCGGCTGATGGGCCATCTTGAAACAGCAAACAGATTTTCCTAAAGGGGGACGTAAGACCACTTACCTTTATTGAGGCCTCTGGGGATTGAGGATAAACTGTCCTATGGAGCCACCTCTCAGAAATGTGTGCTTTGTCCTCAGTGCCTCAATTTGGAAGAAATTCAGAGTTTTCTCAGTCAGTATAGAGTGTGCTCTGCCCAGCCAGGGCTCTCCTGACTCATAGAATGTAAGCTCTGTGAGGGCAGCAATTATTTTGCTGGAATTTTGCTTTCATTCACTTTTATAAGAATTTATTATGTAAAAAAAGGGGTCACTGGGGATACAAAATTAAGCAGTCTGTTTCCAAGGCACTGTAGTCCCCAAGATGAAATGAGAAGAAAGGTGATCTTTCCCCTTCCCAGAAAACTTGTCTTTCCTTGATAATTACTTTTCTAAAGCCCATGAGAAGAAAGTCCTTCAATACTCACCTCTTTTGATCGCAGAGAGAGTTGACCAGATGCTGACGCTCAACAGATGTCTCCAACATCCTGGTCCAAGCCAGGGTCCCCGGGGGGCAGAAAACTCCTTTTTGCAGTGGTTTGCTCCCTTCATTTCAAAGTTTCCGAGCTCTAGCCATCTGGGGCATGAAGGCTGGTTGTTCTCCTTTTGGACAGATCCAAAAGGTTAGGAGTTTTCATTTAAGGAGATACATGCTGGGAAGGAACTCTTCTGAGACTGGCCACCCTCTGTTGGCCACCAGGGCTTTCAAGAGCTAGCCCTGGCCCCTGGCTGACAGAACTCTCAGGTCCTAATTTAGCTCTCAATAAAAACCACATGTTAAACAGTCTGCCTTTAAATGTTTTTGAGAGACACAGCTGGGCCAAGTGGGTGTGAGGAAGAGCATCTGGGTGAGAGAGCCCATTAGCCGGAGATGGTGGGGGTGGGAGTCTTCAGAGCTGCGGTGAGGGCAGAGGAGTGAATGAGGTTTGGAGAGGGGAGTCATCCCAGGAGGAATAACAGACCAGCTGTACTTTCCCCAAAGTTGTACAACTGCCTCTGAGTAGTACAAATCAGTAAAATGAAACAGTATTAAATAAGTAAGACGGGTCTTTAGTTACAAAGGATCTGCTTTTGAGTTCTGAGTATTTGTCATCCACAAGTGTATTATTAAAATGTGATCCAGAGAAAATATTGTCACCACCTCCCCATACACACACACACACACACACACACACACACACACACACACACACACAGACTATCCCTGCCAACTGCATATACAGGCATTGTGAAATTCTGTAAAGATGATGGATTGGTCCTTTAGGCAGATTTGGAACTCAAGTTGTGTTCATCTCAACCTGGAATTCCTTCCACTTTGCCACACTATGCTCAGGTACGCCAACAGTGCCAATTCTAGCTGGGCATCTCTGGCACCCAGGGTGGCTTGGAATGGGGACCTGAAAGGGCTCAGCACTGAGCTCCCCTGCCCTAGTCCTCTCTCCACCTAGAAGGACTGCTTCTGGACATCTAGGGTCGCACCTTTTCTCTCTTGTCATGACAACTCAAACCTGCTGCTCTCTGGGCATCCCCAGCCCAGGGAAACAAGTCCATTCTAATGTCATTTCACTAGATGTCCCCCAAACCATGAAGGTTTCTTGGAAAGGTGTGCTGCAGTACCCCATACATCTTACTCCCCACCACTCTGGCTTCCCAGGTTTAAATGAATTGTGAATCATTCCCTGGTTTGTTGTATTTTTAAAACCTTTAAACTTAGCATCAGTGATGTCAAATGTCTCATGTGACCAAGAGGCAGGTTGAGAATTACTGGGAGGGTGGGCTTCTCTTACTGTTACCCTTCTTTTAACCACAAGGGAAACTAGAGGAATCCCAGAAATACTCCACCAGCCAATTTTTAGCATCGTCAACAACCCTGGAGCATCTGTATCCCTTTCCACCTCCAACGGGCCTTTTCCAAGTAGGCTTGACATTGGAAAATCAGCTCCTTATAATTTGAGTAAGACTTAATTTAAACAAATGGATCAGGTGCCATCTGGGAGAGGCTGAGCGATGAGCTGGAAACCCCTTTTCCCCCAAAGGCTGCCTTGGTTGCATTCAGCCTTCTCAAAACTTTTCTTTTACTGGAGTTAGCAGATGTTCTTTGATGCCTCTCCTTTTCTGCATTTCTTCTTCCCCCATTTGCACTAGACTTTCTTCCTCTTTTCCTTTTTCTATTCTTTTTTCTTCTATTTTGCCCACCCTCTCTGTCAGCATCATTTTTTGTCTTTCCCTGTTGGTTTCCCACTTGTTCTCCCTTTCCATCCCTCCTCCTCTCCCTATTGTGGGGCACCTCTAAGCTGGGGATAAGCAAGCCTTTCTCTTTCTAGTAGTAACTTGACCATGACAGGTATTGAGTCACCCATCACTAGAAGTATTCAAGAAGAAGCTGCATGGTCTTCTTTCAGGGACACTATAGAAGGAAATATGGTGCTCCTCACTTACAGGTATTTATTTCAAAAGTTAATTCTGTGCCTCCTCATAACTACTTTTTTTTAATTCTTAATTTCGAGGCTCAGGTGTGGAGCTATCTCTTCCAGGGCAATCCTCAATTACTTGTACCTGAATGTATTTCTACTTTTTCCTCATTATTTCCTGGAGTCCTTTCTCTAGATCCCCCTTTGTCCTACCTTTTATTACACTTGTTTGTGCACCTGCCATATCCCCTTAGTACCATGTAAGGTCTTTGGGGGCAGAAGCCAAGACCTTTATCTCTCTCTCTGGCAGATTCTAATTTTTAATTTTAGTATCTTACAGATGGTGGGACCTTAATCAACTTTTCTGGAATAAATGAATGAATGAAATCATGAGATGACATCTAAGATCTTTCTTGACTGATTTTGTCTCCTGTGAATTTCAGAATATTTCTCTTGTTCCTCTAATTCCTACATTGTTAACTCTATGGTGTCCAACTTCCTGAAGAGACAGGCATGGTTTTCTTCCAATCTGCTTCTATTTCAATGAAAATCTGTTTTAATTAGATTTGTAAGACTCTACACTCTTACTAGCCCCTGTTAAACAGGCTTTAAATTCTGGCCAAGAGTCTGCCGTTGTATTTTAAGACATAATGCAGAAATCCAAATCTTCTCTGTTCACTTCAGAAGTCCTTACCTCCAAGCCCTAAACTTCCTAATATTTAACAGCTCTTTCTAATGCTTTTGTATGTATGTTTGTGTGTGTCTCTGTGCGTTTAAGAGTGAATAGTATAGAGGAAAACCATACATTTATGAATAAAACATTCTATGTGCTATAATTCATAATTAAACTTTTTTCTTGGCCTAGAAGTCCTCAGAGTGGTCACCAAGGCCCTTTCAAGGGGTCTATGAGGTCAAGTTGTTCTCATAAAAATACTAAGCTACGTTCATTCCTAATGTGGGAAATATTGCTAGATATAACTCAGATAAAGACTCTTGGAGAGGAGGTGTTCTCAACAAATGATCAAAGACTGTGAGGATTGCTATCTGAAGCCATTCACCCAACTATGTCTTTAATAGCTGGTCAAAAGACTGGATAAGGAAGTAGGAAAAGGACCGGCTATCTGAGCCTTGGCAGCTTCCACAACACATTTCCAACTAGCCCGAGCAGCTACTGCTACAATGACCCATGGCAACTTGACCTTAAAAACAAATCCCAATTATTTTACTTAAACTCCTGCCCCCACCCCATTGGCCCCTTCCCTATGAGAAAGAAAAGCATTTCAGCAATGTCAATTACTTTTGAATAAACTAGAGATTCATCTCTTTGGCTTCAGAAACTATTCCTAGTTTGTCCTCAATCAGTCTTTCAAGCCTCATTGAGTAGTCTTGGCTCTACTGGCTGCAATTAGGCCAAACTGACCAACTCCTTATTCTCAGTCTCTCTTTGTCTATCCTTCTCCCTTTTTTCCTTTCCTCCTTTCTCTCTCTCTCTCTCTCTCTCTCTCTCTCTCTCTCTCTCTCTCTCTCTCTCTCTCTCTCTCTCTCTCTCTCTCTCTCTCTCTCCCCCCCACTTTCTCTCTGCTATTCCACCTCCATGTCTTTGGTCTAAATGTCCCTTCCCTGGCATGCCCTCTCTCCTCTCCTCCTAGAATACTTTCCTCCAATGAAGGCTCAGCTAGAACATCACATGAAGCCTTTTCTGAGGTCCTGTAGCCACTATCTCCTTCCCTAATTACCTTATAGTTAACTTCCTTGTATTTCTTTTCTGTTTGTTCTATATATGTATACAGGCTATCTTTCCTGATAGAATGAATGTACCTTGAGGATAGAGACTATTTAATTTTTTTTGTATATCTGTTGCCTAGCATATGCCCATCATAGGACAGGCACTTGATGGATGATTTGATACAGAAATTGTCTCTGGCAGCATACACCACATTCTACCCTGTAGCCCACCCACCTCTCTAAAAGTATGTTTCATTGTCATTTCTTCAGATCTAAGAATATTCCCCACAATTAATCAATGTTCATTTTCTTTTTATTCAGTTACCTATCTTTTTAACCTCAATATTTTCCCAGGGATGCTTGGTGACTCCAAATCACAGAACACCACTGTCACTGAAGAATCAGTATTTTAGGAGACCCCAAGTGTGATGAAGAGGAACATGGAACATATCAGTAAATTGTCACAGGTTACCAGGGAAGAACTGTCTACAAAATGGCAGGAAAACTGGTATTCAGGAGTTTCAGGGTTAGAAAAGATGGTTAGCAAAGTGCAAGTTAATGGAGGAATGGCTGGTGATGCACTGGTTCCAAGCATCTTGAAAGGAAGGACTGGGGCTTTCTAAGGGGATCCCCTATGGCTGAGAACAGTCTAGGGTTAAGAATGGGTGGATGAGTTGTGGCTGTACTGGTGAAGGGTGGAAGGAAGGGAAGTGAGGAAGGAGGGAGAGAGAGAAAGAAAGGAGGAAGAAAGGGAGGAAGGGAGAGAATAAGCATTATAAAGCTTCCTTTTGAAGCTTATGTGATCTTTACAAGACCTCTGAAAAGTTGGTAATATTTCACATTTGAGGGATGAGGAAACAAACAGAAAGAGATTAGATGACTTGTTCAAAGTCACACAGCTAGTAAATGTCTGCAGCTAGATCTGAACTCGCGGTTTCCTGACTCCAGGTCCAATAGGGATCAACTGCAGAATTCCCATATCGAAGACACATCACTCCCCCTGAAATATGCTTCAGGACACTGGTTCTGGATTTCTCATTCCTCTCTGTCTCTCTTTCTCTCTGTCTCTGGGTCTGTCTGTCTCTCTTTCTCTCCTTCCCTCATTCTCTCCTCTCCTTTCCTCTCCTCTTCTCTCTCTGACTCTGGCTGTCTCTGTCTCTCTCTCTCCTCCTCTATAAAATGGTAACAGTAATAATAACTATCTTAAAGGGTTGTTAGGAGGATCAAATGAGAAAATATGTGTAAAGTGTCTTACCGATCTTCAAAGCGACAGAGATGTCCGTGATTATTAAGAGATCTGAGTCAAAGCCATCTCAGCACTTCTAGGAGATGAAGTCCAGAGCATTCTTCCTTCTTCCCCTCCGCCACTCTGCTTTCTCATCTTGCCAGGCTCAACCCAGGGATCACCTCCTCTTTCCCTGAATCTTCCAGGGCTCTCTTCTTTGACACCATTTTCATTGTATGAGACCTCTTTGGGTTTGAGTCCTCAACCCCCAGGAAAGTATAAATTCACTGTGGACAGAGACCAGCTGAAGGAAGGGGAACTGTCCATTGCACCCAGAGCAGTGGGTCCTTTGCTGCTGACAGACCCTATGATCCCCTGCTCACTGCCAGCGGTCACCATCCTCTTAATGATTCTTTGCATCCATCAATGGTGACCTTGGCTGCTACTCAGGGTCTTCAATCCCTCACACAATGTGTTGGTTTTCAAATGAAACAAACACCACTTTTTTCCATGGTGAGCAAAAGTGTATCAGTGAGTTTTCCAATTCCTTGCCCTCAGAGTTTAGTCCACAAACAATGAGACATTGAATGTGAGAGACAGTTTTTATCTCACTTAAACTTAATAAGAATTTTGCTGTGGAGTTATTTCACTCACGTCTCATTCTTCATGACCTCATTTGGAGTTTTCCTGATAAAGATCCTTCTCCAGATCATTATATAGATGAGAAAACTGAGGCAAACAGCATCAAGTGACTTGTCCAGGGTCACACAGCTATTAGGTATCTGAGGCTGCATTTGTCTTACTGACTCCAGGTCTGGTGTTCTATTCCCTACGCCACCTAGCTAGCCTAATAATCACGATGACGAATTAATAGTAACAATAACATGCAATGAAAAGCTTGCAAAATATAGACACCTTGCCGAGATAAACTTCAAAGAGAATGCCAGCCCTTGAAGACAGGGATTTCTACATTTTTTGTCTCTGTGTCCCCGCAGATGACTTTGTGTCTCATCATTCAAATGAAGCAGTTCTTTCCAAGATGACCAATAATCTCTTACTTGTCAGATCTAGCATTTTTGGTTGGCAACCTTCCTCTTTTTCATGATGCCCTTCTCTCTTTAGGGTTTCTGTGACCCTGCTCTCTCCTGCTTCCTCTTCTATTTGCCTGACTACTCCTTCCCAGGCTCCTTAGCTCCATGTCATTCCTGTGTCTTGTTGGGTTCTGTCCTGAGCCCTCTTCTCTTCTTCACTATCATCTTTTACTCAGTGGCTCATCAGTTCCCATAGATTTACTTATCATGTCTCCGCTGATGATTCTCATCTCTAAGTATTCAGTCCAAACATCTCTTTTGACCTCCATATTCAGATCGCCAACTTGCTGTTGGACATCTTGAACCAAATATCTCATAGGCATCTTAAACTCAACATGCCCAACCTAACTAATTATCTTTCTTCTCCCAATCTTTATTACTAAAAATATCATCCTCCTCCCAGTTCTCTGGACTCTCAACCTCACTCTTTCTCGCTTCCATATCCAATCTGTTACCATGTTCTGTTGATTCTACCTTTGTAGCATCTCTCAAACATTCCTCCATCTCTCCTCAGTCCCTCCCACCCCCAAACACAGGCCCATATCATCTCCCTATTGAAATTGTGAGTTTTGCCTGCCTCAAGTCTCTCCACATTAGCCCATTCCCTACTCAGTTCTCTCTCTAGTCAATAAACTCCTATTCCTCCAGAATAAAGAAAAAATCCCAATGTTGATCATTTATAGCTCTATGCAATCTTCTTCCCTTTCCATGCTTCTTATACCTTCCACATACCCTTCAGTTCAGAAACACTGAACTCCTGGCTGATCCTCCCACACAACATTGCATCTCCCAACTTGAATCAATTTTTTTTTGAGATTGAGTGTCCCTGGCTTTGTCCAGGCTAGAAATGGAACCATATATGGTCCAATCCTAATACTGACTAGCATGGAATCTCTGAACCAGGTCAATGTAGGATTAGTAATCAGTCTAAATTCTATATGTTGTAATTCAGGAAATATGGAGATCCAAGGAGAGGGAAAAAGGTTAGGAATGGTGGGTTAGTGAAGCTATCAAAACCCTTTCAACATTAATCAATTAAATTTACTGTTTTATATGGGCATCATTCAGGACACCCCTCAAACACTGACAATAGAAACATCTAAGATCCCCAATCACAGATAACCATAAAAGATCTAATAATATTGAGAAAGTTTGAAATATTGCAAGAATTATGCAAATGTGAAATAAGAGACACCATGTGAGTACATGCTGTTAGGCAAAATTGTGCCAAAAGACTTGCTCAATAGGGTTGCCATAAACTTTCAATTTGTAAAAATTGCAAAATTTGCAAAATGCCATAAAATGAGATATGCTTGTGATACTCTTCAACCAGGGAACAACAGGAAGGCTACAAGGATTGTTTAGACATTGGGTCATACCCTGTAGAGTTCAAATAAAAAAAAAAACCAAGAACCTAATTTAAAATCAGGGATTCAAAAATTCAGCTAGTTCCTGAGAAGAAAGAACTTGACTGTCTCTCTTTGTTTCTCAGTAGCCAAGATCTATCTCTTTCCTCTATGCCTTTAGGGAAACTGTGTTCATATCTGGGAGACTTGTCTGGTGTAGAGAAAGGAAGGAAGGAAGGAAGGAAGGAAGGAAGGAAGGAAGGAAGGAAGGAAAGAAGGGAGGAAGGAAGGAAGGGAGGAAGGAAGGAAGGAACAAGGGAGGGAGAGGAGGGAAATTCATAAAAAGGAGGGAGGGAAGGAAGGGAGGGAAAAGAGAGAAAAGAAGGGAGAGAGGGAGGGAGGAAAGAAGGAAGAGAGAAATAAAAGAAGAAAGTAAGGGAGGAAAGGAGGAAAGAAGGGAGGGAGAGAGGAAAGAAGGGGGGATAGAGGAAAGAACAAAAAGGAAAGGAATTCTTATAAAATGGGAGGCATTCCTTCCTGTCTTCTTCCTCAGAGAATCAGTTATTTCCATTAGGAATCAGTTCAATCACAATTTCCACTTCCACCTGCCCTTCTGGGCCCTCCATCCCTGGACTTCCAGGCTAGAGGAGAAGCTCTTTAAGGTCCAAGCATGTCCCATTTCTGTATGTATCCCCAGCAACCAGTAGAAGGCTTGGTGTACAGCAGACTTTTAATACTTGCTTGTTGATTGATTTAATATGCTCTGACAATATACACAATACTCTCTACCCATAGTCCTCTGCCTATGTAAAAGGGGGAGGGAAGTAAGGACCCCAGCTGCTGGGAGGTAATGTGTTATGGTGGGAAAAGTCAAGATCCGGTAGGCTCAGAACACTTGGGTTTCAGGTCCAATTGCTCTTTGCTAGCTGTGTGACACTGCCCTTTCAGGGCTTTGGTTTCCTGATCTGATAAAAGAGGACAACGGTGTCCACTCTATTAGCTTATGGGGTGTGGTGAAGATATAAGTGAAAGCCCTTTAGGGGCTCTTTGTGGGCAGTGAGTATGGGAATGGAGGGAATAGTCTTTCTTGGGATATTGCTAATTGAGAATAAGAAGCTAGTTTTTAAAATTATTTTATATGAATTCTATTGAATGGGAAACCCAAGGGAATCATTGATTGGGGGAGGGGACTGTGACCTTCTCTTGGACCCCTTGGGCAGCAGCCTGGCAAATCTTGTGGCCCTCTTCTTAGAATCCTCTTTTTAAAAACACAAAACAAAATCCATAGCAATAAAAAGAAAGCAGAGGTTAAAGTGAAAATAAAGATACGGTTTCCCTCATCCAAGTTCACAGACCCCTGGAATCAATCCATGGATCCCTTGGCTAAGATCTCCTGCTTTTGAAAAAGACACAAATCCTGGTCTGAACCAAATGACTCTAGAACATCAACAGAAAGACTAAATCTTGGCCCATCTTGGTTTCTCCACTCTGTGGACCTCAGCTTTTTCACTTGTAAAGTGGGGACCATATGTCTTGGAACTTCCTAACTCTCAGGGGTGTGAAGGCCAAAGACATGGGAACCCAAAGGCATATCGATTACCTGTGTGCAAACAAAGCAACAAGTGTGTTCAAATCTCCAAGGAGAAGAAGCTTCAGTGGACTGGGAGGGTCATGAAGGGTTTCTGGAGGGGGGTGGGGGTGGAGGATGCCCTTGAGCTGGGTCTTGGGGAGTAGAGCTGGGAGATGTGACAGGGAGAGCCTGGCCATTTCAGAATTCAGGAAGTGCGAAGGGAATCTTCCAGGGGAAGCTGGCTGGTCGCTTGTTGGGGTGGATAGTGCCACAGGGCCTCCTCATCACTCGATCCCATGTGATCCCTTCCAACTCCAAGCCTGCAGGGTACTTTCCCATGGATGTTATTCTTTATTATTATTATTATTATTATTATGGCAAGGCAATAGTTGTCATTTACCCAGCTTGGTAATTATGAAGTGTCTGAGACTGGATTTGAATTTAGGTCCTCCTGACTCTAGGGCTGTTGTTATTCTGAATCTAGGCCCACGGACTTGGGGCTGTGAACTTAGATGGGGAACAATATGTCTGTACTTCTGTATACTGGGTTTCTTGGCAGTCCCACAGATCCACAAACATCTCTTTTGGAAAGGGAGGTTATGAGGCAAACAGCCTGGTCTTCCCCAACACAGACACACATAGACATAGACAATAGAATGGAGTCCTGTTCATGGACGAGTGGGCTCAGTGCCCCCACCCCCAAGGTTTCTCCATTTTCTCAATGACCTGAGTGGGCAGGGACAAAGAACTAGGACCGATTGAGGCATTAAGTGGAACCAGAACTCCCAAAGCCCCTGAATCCCTTCCTCAGCCTTCCTCCCTTTGCCCACTTGAGCCCTTCAGGTCAGACTGGGGCTGATCTGGGGAGGGGCCAGTCTGGGCTTCCATCAGGTGGGCAGCTTCCCTCTTCAGGAGATGCCCCTAGGCAAGAGATCCCAAAAAACCAATCCCCAGGAATGTTATAGCCAAGGGGGGCTGGGGGTTTCGTTCCCTCCCTCCTCTCCCTCGCTGCTTCTTGTTGGGGTTCAGGGCTAGCTCCCTGTCTTCTTTCCCACTTACTGGCTCGTAGTGACCTCTGCTGAGGCTGCAGAAGTGGAGAGATGCAGCCTGGCAGCCATGGCTAGATGCACAGGCAGGAGGTGGCCAGCAGGCGTGGAGCCCTCTCCCCAAGGGTCTGGCCTTCTCCCTTTATGATGGGTCAGCTGCTGTTGGAAAGGAGCTCCTGTCTCCCTTCACATCCATGCCAAGAGGAGCCTGCCCAGATTCCAGGCCCCTGGGGATGAAGGGCTGAGACCTGCCGGACCTGCTCACAGATGGCCAGACTGCCAGGAAGGCAGACAGCTGTGGTCTGCAGCTGCCCACCCCTTCCTCACCTCCCCAGAAGGCTTGGATTTCTGGCCAAAGCAAGAATGAGCATTGATTGATCATCTGAAGACAGAGGTCTTTAAATCCATAAAAGGAAATACACAGGAAACCAAAAGCTAATAAATAATAAAGATATGACTTGGTTTCCCCATCCAAGTTCATAGCCTCTGGGAAAGCTCTCCAGGGACTGATATCCTCACATAGAATCCTTCACATAGATTGTGAAGACAGGGAGATGGATTTGGGTTCTAATACTGTTTCTGCTGCTTCTTGTTTGTGTGACTTTGGGTAGGTTCCTCTTCTTTCAATGCCTCAGTTTCCCAATCTGAATTAATCAACACAAGACAGAAGAGACTTCTCTTCAAAAATGCAGCATTCTGAAGTGACCACTTTCTAGGAATGAGATCTTTGGTAGGATCCATCCTCTCTCTAAGCCTCAGTTTCCCCATTTGTAAAATGGGGGGGGTAGATTAATTGAAGGAAGACCACTTAGAGAAAATTCAGTGCTCTGGCCCAAGAGGGGCCACTTCCTAGCAGTGTCAGCCCGGGTGGGTCCCTTCCCTTATCTTTGGGTCAGGTGCCTCAGCTGGAGGAAGAGGGCATCCACTTTGATGGCCCCCAAAGCTTCTTCCCCACAAGCTCTCTGAGGTCCATCTGCTGCTCCTCCATCCTCTGGGTATCCCCCCCCCCAATTTTAACAGCATGAAACAAACTCAGGGGAGTAAGACTCAAGAACAGGTATTTCTGGATTTGGAAAGGAGCAAGATAGTGAGATATGGGGGAAAGGAGATGACTAGATGAGAAGGACCCAGTGGGACCTGGGGAGGGGTAGAAATACATGGCCTCCCTCCCCCTCCCCCCTCAGTCCTCCTGCCAGTTTTATGGTCACAGAGTTGGAAGAACCTGAGAATCCACCCCTCCACCAGGGGTCATCTGGCCTCACTTCTAGGGATGGGGAGCCCACTCTCTACTGGACTAAGAGGTCCATGACACCACTTGACTGTTTGCAAGTTTTCTATCACCTGGCAAAAGATTCTGGATCTGCTCTCTGGTTCTTCTGGGTTCTGGCACCTCAAAGATGCAAGGCTGGACCGGGGGCTGTCCTGGAGAAGACTCAAGGGCTGGAGAGGGAGTGGCTGAGACCTGGAGGTGTTTGGCCACATGGCTCAGCCCCTGGAACCCAGATCCCCTGAAGAGGCAGCCTGAGGTTCTCTGGAGGTGCCAGCTCCCTTCAGGTGGGATCCTGCCATTTTCTGGAATGGAGGGACCACTTGCCCAGCAGTGCTTGCCCTAACTCTGCCTGGTAGAAGGTGCCCAGGAGCATCTGCTTGGCCAAGGGTCAAGGGTGAAGCAGAAAGAGGCACTGATCTTCAGACAGAGGACTCATGTCCAAAGTCAACCATGGCCACCCATGGGTGGGAGTTGGGCCCCTTCCACTCTCTAAGCCTCAGTTTCCCCATCTATAAAATGGGCATGATACTGTTGTCAAGACTGCTTGACGGGGTTCTTGGGAGAGCTGTCATGTACCTTGCCAAGCCCAAATCCCAGCTGTGTGACCTTGGGCATATCACTGCTGATTTTGGGGTCTCAGCTTCTGCCTCAGGGCATTTAGGACAGATTCTCTCTAAGCTCCCTTCCAGTTGTAGACCCAGGGATCCTGTTTTCCAACAACTTCCAGGGAATCAGACACCACAAAAGAAGCCCGGAGGGCACAGGGACAATGGCAGAGCCCAGAGGAGCCACACCCCGACTGTGTGTTGACCAGAGCTCAGCCAGCTGGCTCAGTTCAGAAAGAGGAGAAATGGAGACAGTCAGTATTGCCGTTTCTCTTTTAGGGTTGTAAAGCCCTTGGCAGTCATGAGCTCATTGGAGCCTGTTGTATTTACTTGCTTACATACTTTATTGCCCCCATTTTATAGAGGAGGAACTTGAGGCACAGATAAGAAACTACCCAAGAACTACCCAAGTTTACACGTCTAATAAAGAACACATGATACGTATCTAAGCAAGTCAGCGTTGGTCCTCAAGGTGCTTATTTTCTAATGAGGGAAGGGAGTTGAAGTGGGGGGGAGTGGCAAGGAGATGGCACCCTGGGTCTCCAGGGCAAGACTGATGGTGAGGATGTGAAGTCCAGGAAGTGAGTTAAGCCAGGAATGAGCATGGTTGGGAACCCAGGGCCGTAGCTGGCAAGAACGATCAGTCAGGACAATAAGGCAGATGGTGCCCTTCTCCATAGTGGCCCTCCTCCTGGTCATCTTCTCCTTGACATGGCCTCCAAAGGTACCATCTCTGCCCATAGGAGCCAGTAGCCTAGTATATGGAGGGGGCACTTCCTGCTCTTTGTCTATCTGTCCTGGCACCACAATTGCTAGTTATAGCTCCAGACACATTGGATTCAAGTGATAAAAATGGACATAAACTCAATGTTCTGCTTTGATCCTTTCATGCTCTTTGCCCATCATCAGAAGTTAGCTACTGGATGTGGAAATGTTGCATTAATGGGCACTGGATTGGGACTGAGACTCTGGGAGCAGCTGGGCATCAGATGTGGTCACTGCTCATCCAGCCAAGTCACAGTGAGCAATCCAGGGGGAATGGCAGGTATGTTAATAATAATGCTGAGCCCTGCCATGATCCTCCTTGGTCTATGACTCCTCTCAGTCTGTCCTGGTATGAGGCTTCAATTGACCCATTGATTGGAGACCGTTACCGGGCCCCAGAACTGCCCAGAGCCCATAAAATGGCTCTTTGTACCACATTAAATGGACCCGAATGGAAATAAATGAAGTGGATTAGAAACTTTCCTTTCCCCATCTGACTGTGGAGCGGAATTGGGAAATATGCCCAGCCAATGGAAACTCAGTTCAAGAACTGGGCCTGGCAGTCAGAGAAGAAAGACACCACTACCTTGCTCAATGGCTCCCTCCAGTGTCCATTTGGGAATAAACAATTGAAGCTCCTTCCCAGCTTTTTTCCTCAGTAGCCCCTAAATCCACCTGAAAGGCTCTTTCTATACCCTGCCCTTGGGAGAGGTCAGAGGGTGTCCTGTAGAAGAGGTGATGGAGTTCTATATCACAGTGACTCCTTTTCCTATGGTCTTCTCTTGGCCAGCAAGAGTGTTTCCATTTTGGGGGTAGCTGAGGACTATGCCCCCCCCAGCCTCCTAGGTGAGTGATGCTGACCTTTCTCATACTCTGGGACCTTTCTTCTTCACGAGCTGAAAAACTGCACAGGATTCCAGTTGGATGATGTACTCCCTACTCAGCACCAATAGCTACCTCTCCATCCTCACCTCATGCTTATGCCTGTCCTAGACCTTCTGGGCTTCCATCAAACACCAGGCAACATCTCCATAAGCCTTCAGTTGGTTCAATTCATACATTCTCTCCTTGGGTGCTCCACCCCCACACTTCCAGCTTCTGTTTACATTATAGTCCCCATGCTTAGACCCCCTTCACTATTCACCTCTTGGAATCCTATGAAGATTAGCATCCCAAATATCAGAAAACTGGTGTCTTTTGGAGAAAGAGGAGAGCCAGGAAGATCTGGATTCAAGTCCTCCCTAAGCTTCCAGAGATTAGAAGTTACAGAAAAGACAGTTGTCTGACTTGATGTTAATAAGGAAGAATGCAGATTTTGGATAAATTCTGCAGGAAGTCAATAATTTGGGCTCTGCAGAAGAGACTGGGCAGAGGTTGAGAGGGAAAAGGCAGTTAGAGGCATAGTAGGATAGAGCATTGAACTTGATGTCCAGAAGACCTGAATTCAAGACTTGCCTTAGATACTAACTGTGTTACCCTGGAGAAGTCATCTAGCCTCTGAGTTTCCTTATTTGTCAAATGAGAGAGTCTGACTCAATGACTCCGATACTCTCTTCTGGTTCTACCAACCTATAAATGGACTAGATTCCATCTGAGAAAAGTCAATGATATCAAGATGCTCCCGACAAGAATCTCTATCCAGTTAACATGAATGTTCTCCCCTTCTCTCTGTCTGTAAATCATGAAGAACCAGAATCTCTGGAGAATATAAACTGTAGTAAGCTCAATGGACAACAGAGAGTCCAACATGGTGGAGGGGAGTTGGCTACAGCATGTTTCTGGTGATGACTCCTTTCCAGAAGGGTCCTAAAGGGGATCATCTAAGAGGTACCTGATTGGACAAGAAAGTGGTCCAGTCTTGCACAGAGAGGGACAAACTGGGGACTTCATAGGTGTCCATGAGTGTTGAGACGTAGAGGGAGGCTTCTAGAATAGCACATGGATACTCTCTGAAAGGTCTTTGGGAGGGCATGGACAAGACTGACCCAGGACCAGAAAGCATAGAGGAGCCATACCACAGGACAGTGTACTCCATGGATGGGACAATGAATCTACTGAAGACTATACAGAAACAGTCATTAACTTTGAAAATAAACGGTCTTCAATGTCTTGCCTTTGGGCATCATTTGTTGTCATGTCTGACTCTTTGGGACCCAGTAGACCAAAGCATGGACAGTAGTCCATTGGGTTTTCTTGGCAAAGATACTTGAGTGGTTTGCCATTTCCTTCTCAGAGGGTCACCTTTTGTCAGGACTCTCCCCTACAATCCATTTATCTTGGGTGAACCAGCACATATTCCTAATGTCACTGAACACAAGCCCGTCCACATGATAAGGCAGCAATCCTTAAGCAAACAGAGGTTAAATAAATTGCCCAAGGTCACACAGCTAGGAAATTTCTGAGGCTGGATTTGAACTCAGGTCTTCCTGACTCCAAGCCTCAAGCTCTTTACACTGCAGGACTCCCTAATTGTCTTTGGACAGTTGCTTCATGGCTAAGGCTAAATTAGGACTGAACTGTAGTCAGAAAACTGGGATTTAAATCCTGGATCAGCCACTTCAAACCTCATATAATCTTGATTCTCTGCTTTGGCTCTCGGTCTCCTCATCTTTTAAAAGAAGATGTTAAATAATTTAACCTCCAAGATCCCTTCTATCTCTACATCTCTGGGTCAGGAGTATTTGGGGGTTTCAGTTCCTGCATCTGTCCAATGATATTTAATTACCTTCTTGGTTCTAGATCTATTTTCCAAGGCCTCTTCTGGTCTCCAGTTAGATCCAGTTAGGTTTTTGTTGTTGAGCTGTTTCAGTCCAGTCTGACTCTCTATGGTCCCATTTGAGATTTTCTTGGCAAAGATGCTGAAGTGACTTGCCCTTTCCTTCTCCAATTCATTTTACAGATAAGGAAACTGAGGCAAACATAACATAGTAACTTTTCCAGGATTACACAGCTACTAAGTGTTGGGGGTCAGATTTGAACTCAGGGAGATGAGTCTTCCTGAATCCAGGACAAATGCTCTATCACCTCACTGTTCTAACTCTGATAAGATATTTGCCAAATGGCCTCCCCCTATTTGTCAGGGACAGCAGTTAAGAAACTCCCCATGGGTCATGGAGGAGGAGATTTTAATGTAGGCTACTGGAGTCAGTGTGATTCCTGGAAAGGGAGACAGAATGTTGGCTTTGCTGAAAACATGTGGACCTATGGCCAGTAACTAGGCCTCCATTTCTGCAAAACGGGTCATTTTAATCAGAAGTTCAAGGTTCCTACAAGCTCCAGAACTATGACCCTCAGATTATTGTGGGGAAAGACTCCAGGCCTAGGTGCAATATAGCCACTAGATGGCAATGTCCACCTACATCCAATGAATAGATATGGTGCCTACCCATTTGGATCTCAGCTCCTTCCTATACCCACAATGTCACCTCCCCACACATACACAATCCCCAAATGCACCCTTGGATGCTATTCCTGCAGTCATTTCTTTGGCTTAAAATGTCATGGAGCCATAGAGTCACTTCCCGAACTAACTACTGGTCAACCGCCCAAGCTGGCTGTTTTCTCTCCCATTGACCATGTCTCATCTAACTGTTCCACTCAGGATTGGGATGAGCTCCTTAAAGGGAAGACCAGGGACTGACTTTCATCTTTTTCTTTGTATCACAGTGCTTGGAACCTAATGGATGCTTAATAATTTCATGTTGTGTTGCATTAGATTGGAGATGCAGGATGATGGATGGGAAGTTCTAACAGGGTTCCAGACCCAAGAAAGGCAGGTTCAGAATGGCTGGAGGACTGGTGGTAGGGACAGTCATTGAAAGGGGAAAGTCACTAAGATTTTCTGGGATCTAGGGGATTGGAATTCCAGAACCCTGGAGAGCTGATCGTTGATCATCCCAAAAGCCCTAGCAAGGAGAAAATTCTAGTTTACTTAGCCTCATTTTCAGGCTGAGAGAATCCTGGTATCACCCATAGAATTTCTGGGTATGGAGCCAGTAGACCCAGGATCCAGGTTGAAATTGGGCTCTTTCAAGGTGTGTGACCTTGGGCAAGTAATTGAAAGTCTCTGAATCTCAGCCTTCTCTTCTACAAATTGGAGGAGTAACATGAACACTTCCTGCTTCACAGGGTAAGGAGTGAGGAAGGCTCTTTGTAAGTATTAAAGGGCTTTAGGAATGGGAGGTAATTATTACACATGAACAAACTTGAGGTTCAGAGTTTAAATGACTTGTCCATGGCCACTCAGCTAATGAGGATTAGAGGTAGGAATCTTCCTCATTTCTCTGTTGTTGCCACACATTGCTCTTCCTTCCATGCTGTTGGAAGAACTGTATAAAATGAACTGAAAGATGGTGTGGTGGGTAGAGAGTGGGTCTGAGAGTCAGGAAGGCACAAAATGGCCCTATGACCTTGACAGTCACTTTTGATGCCCAGGCATCTCTTCTGGTTTCAAAGTTACAGGTAAGTAGCTTGACTGCCTTGGGCGGAAGGTGTTTTCAAACTGGTTATTTGCTCCCACCATGAATTGAAGGTTTGGACCAAAAAATGAAATAAAGTGAATTAAGACCATGTATATTTAATGTATATGCACTGTGTTGAGGGAGGGTCATGGTTGTCATGAACTGAAAAGATGAGAATCATTGAGCTTCATAATTTGCTTAACTTCCTTGAGAGCTGTCCATTTGAGGTAATGTGGGGTAGTAACATGAGCCATGGATTTGAGATCGTAGGGTATGGGTTCGAATCTGACCTCTATTCCTTACCAACTCTATGGTTTGGGGCAAGAGACTCAACCTCTTGAGACCTCAGCTTCCTCACTCATGGCCACTGAGTGATTTGTGGGCCAGATGATCTTTGAGGTCCTTCCTTCCAGAAATCGATGACCACAATGGATTTGCACCTTGAGTACTGCATCCCTTTTGCTGCAGCTCCTAGATTCCTTTCATCTACTTGGTACAGTAGTTAGAATAAAGCTTGGAATCAGGAAAACTCATCATCATGAGTTCAAACCAGATCTCCTGTGTGACTCTGGCCAAGTCACCTCACCCTGTTTGCCGCAGTGTCCTCATCTGTAAAATGAGCAGGGGAAGGAAATGGCAAACTACCCCATATCTCTGCCAAGAAAACCCCAAATGGTGTTGCCTAGAGTCAGACACAACTGATCAACATTTGGTAGCTAGCTTCTGTGTACCCAGTTATTTATATGGTGTCTATATACACTGTCCTATTAGAACCGGGGCTCGTTGAAGGCAGAGAGGATGTTTCGCCTTTCTTTATATTCTCAGCATAGAGTCTGGGGCCTGGCAAATCATAGGCACCAAAGAAAAACGTTTTGACTGGCTGACTGCAAAGATAATCAGGGCTAACATCCCATAAGGTCTCAGATCCAGGATGATTCTAAAGATTGAGAGTGTGCAGGTGAGGAAGAGTGGGTGTGGGGCATGCTAGGCTAGCCCTTTTTTCTGCTTTCTTTGACTTTGCCAATGAACCCAGGTGAGGGTAAGAGAAACACGGGGAGGTGCCCTCTGCACCCTAGGCTACTCCCTGCACCCTGGGCTGCTCTTTACAAGAAAGCCTCTGGTGCTGCTGCTACTAACCTCTCCTTCCATCAGTTGCATTGTGGCTGTTGCATCCAGAGTCTGACCCGTCAAGAGACAGGGCTGTCACCTCTTTGGTGAGGCTAAGACACCTTTAGCTCTTTTCTCTCTGACCACAGTCAACAGAACCAGCTGGCTCCATAGAGACGCTTTAGATATTTTCAAGTCTGCTAACTCTTTTTCTCCCATTGTTGTTTTTTGTCTTTCAGTCTTTCATCTGAGTTATGATTTCCAGTTCCTTTTATGCACCTGTCCTAACCTTGGCTGAGGAACACTGGTTAATTAAGATCATGCCAGAGACCCCCTGGTTGGAACACCAAAGGGGCTGAGCGGAGTGGAGGTGAGGAGATTGTGTTGACTGCTCCTAGAGGCAAGACTGAGAAAGGCCTTTTGGCAGCTGGGGAGTTGGAGACCTTTGCTCCTGTGACCAGCAACCAAAATCCCTGTTTTCCCTCTGCTAACAATCTTTTTTGGGGCTAGCAAATCCCAAAGGTTCTTTCTAACTCCAAGATTCCATCATTCCAGGATTCTTGTTTGAAGTTGGATTCATATATGATTAGCTACAGGGCAAGCCAGTTGGAACAGTGGATAGGGTGCCAAGTCTGAAGTCAGAAAGACCCGAGTTCAAATCCAGCCTCAGACCTCTATACTAGTTGTGTGACTTCAGGCAAGTCACTTAATCCTATTTGCTTCTGTTTCCTCACCTATAAAATGAACTGGGGAAGGAAATGACAAACCACTCTAGCACCTCTGTCAAGAAAATACCAAATAGGATCACAAAATGAGACGACTGATCAACACCATGATTATCTATAGACAAGGGCACATCCCACATCAGCCCTCAAAGCTTCTTTTTATCCGGAGTTCTCTTCCCTTTGAGTAAAGAGGGAGAAAAGTCACAGTTCAACCCCTTACAGATGAGCACAAATAGCCACATTTAATTCTCTCCTGGGAGACCTAAGTGAGAAATGATTTGCTTAAGTGGAAGTTAAGCTTACCCTGGAGAGGATAGCTCCTACCCACAACACACACACAAACACACACACACACTCAAACTCACACACACATATACCCATACCATTAATGTCCTTTGAGGAATGGCCCCAGAGCAGTGAGAGCTGCCCTGACCTGGGTCAGAGGAACCTTGAATCTGGGGCCATCTGCCCCTTTCCCTGTTGGATGGTTTGGAGAGTGAGCACTGCCAGCCAGAGGAGAGTGACTTTGGCTGCCTGAAATGCCTCCTGAAATCCTTCTTACCTTCTTACCTTACCTTCTTGTCTTCTGGGCTCGTTTGCACTTTGTGCCTTCCCCTCACAGCCTGGTTTCATCTCGTCCAATGCCATACTGAGGAGAAGATTAGACTCAAGAGAAAGAGGCATTGCCTCAACAGGCTGCTGAGATGCAAAGAGTGGCGGATGGGGTGGGATCCTCTAGGTTCAAGAGAACTTAGTTCCAAATCTTGGCTCTTTTATTCCTAGTTGTATAGCCTAAGTCTCATCTACAAAATGGAAAATTCCTGCCTCACAGGATTGTGGTGCAGTAGTCCTTCACTAAAGGGGTTAAATTTGTTTAGCTCATTCCAGAGGGCAGACCTAGGCACAAGGAGAATTTTATGCACCGAAGAGGCAAATTTCTATTTGATGATGGGAAATCATTTCTAATAATTAGATCTGTCCTAAAGAGCTACAAGTGAACTCTCCTTGGGAAGCAGGGATTTCTCTCCCATTGGACAACTGTAGGAAAGGCCGAGTGATGACTGCTTCTGGGATGGTGAAGACAGGAATCTGGTTTGGAAAATGGAGAGGTGAAGTGGGGAATTGACATTCAGTGGGAAAAAACTGGCATGTGAGCTCCTTATGGCCATGGACCGTGGTTCTTCCTTCCTCTGTCTCCCTATTGTGACTGGTACATAAGTGTTTCACGAATGCTTGCTGACTGATGGTTAACTGAAAACAGGCAGAAAAGTGACTGGGCAGAACGAGAGAAAGGCTGCATAGGCTGGTGGAAGGTAATTGGACTCAAGATCAAGGAATCTGTGTTCGAATCCTGACTCAGACTTTTGCTAGCTGACAGTGGGCAAGTCACTTTACAACCATAGACCAGTTTTTTCCTTCTGTGAAATGGTTAAAAGACTAAAATTGGTGATATCCACTTCACAAGGTTAGTGCAAATGAAGCACTTTGCAGCCCTTCTAGTCTGTGAATCAGTTTTACCTGTGCAGCAGTTACTTCCCCACCTTATTTCTATTGCTGGAGAATCAAACATCTAAACTCTGTCCCAGGGAATGTAACTCTAATGGACTGGCTCTGAAGCCTGAATGCCAAACAGAAGTTTACCCAGAAAGCTGTTTTCTGGAGAACTAGCACAAGGCACGTACTCACTTAGAAGGTCAGAAGATGGTACAAGGACACCTTCAAGATCTCTGTGAAAAATTTTAGTATTGATTATGGGACACCAGTAATGCTGGCACAGGCCCACTCAAGAGATTAGGGAGAGGTAATTGGAGCATTCCATGGACTCCAAAACAAGTTGGGCTTTTAAATATAGTGTTAGAAGGCACCTTAGAGATCACATAGCCCAACTCTACCATGTTACCAAGCCCTGTTCCCATCAGTCACTGCTCACACAATTACCTATTGGAGCTGCTGACCCCTTCAGTTTCGCAAGTAGGAAGAGATACCTGAGCCTTAGAAGGATGAAGTCACTTGCTAAAGCCATATAGGAGGTAAGCTTTGGAAATAAGATTTTAACCCATGTCCTCTGACTTCAAAAGGAGTTCTTGGGCCTCTCTCTCTCTCTCTCTCTCTCCCCCATTGGGTTACAAAGACGCAAAAACTTGTGAAAATGGAGACTCCCATGGAATTGAAACTGGGCAGCAATTGGGGTTTGTTGTAAACCTCTGATTAATCGCTATTGGGAGTAAGTAAGGACTCAGTAAGAAGATAAACCTAACTGGTCACTTTGTTGTTCAGCTGTTTCAGTCATAGTTGACTCTTTGTGACTCCATTTAAGGCTTTCTTGGCAAAGATGTTGGAGTACATTGCCATTTCTTTTTCCAGTTCTCATGTAAACTAAGGCAAGCAGGATCAAGTGACTTGTCCAGGATCACACAACTAGGAAGGTCTGAGGCCAGATTTAAACTGAGGAGGATGAGTCTCCCTGACTCTAAGTCCAGTACTCTATCCACTGCCACCCCAATTGGGTACAACCTCCATGAGTAGAACTCAAACTCTTGTCTGACTCAAGAAAACTCCAAGTATTTATCCCTTGGGTTAATCCACACACAAATGCGGGTGAGCTAATATGGTTGAGGGACCACCTTATGGCATCGCCAGATGAGGGCAGCAGAGAGCAATCCTGGTGCCACCTGCTGTGGAAAGTGAGAATTGCAGATGTAACTCTGCCACATTTCCCCAAGCTCCCATCACTGAGCAGTGAAAAATAAGCAATAAATCGCTTGACAACGTCCAAGGCAGGATCCCACGGCTCTCTTGGGTAGAATGAATTTTTATTGGAACACTAGGGATTTACAGTTGGAACCTTTGGGACCTGTGGCTAATTTATTCAGTATTATCAAGTCCAGTTCAAATCTAGTCTCAGCTTCTTGCCAGCTGTGTTACCCTGGGCAAGTCACTTACCTCCTGTCTGCCTCAGTTTCTTCATCTGTAAAATAGTGACAATAATAGATTTACTTCCTAGGGTTGTTAGGAAGATCAAATAGGGGTAAAAAGTAAAGACTTTTTTTGTTATAGGACCTGGAACACACTATATGTTGTTATATTATTATTACCTTATATTATTATTACTATTGTTTTCTATTTTTTATTTCAGACTGCCTTGGGGAGAAGACCACTCCATCATGGGAGCTCCTCAAAGAAAGACTAGATGAGCACTTCTTGGGAATGACTTCTGTGGACCCTCCCAATTCAGATTCTGTTATTTTTTAAATATGACTTTCTGCTGCAATTCTTTGAAAGTGATGTTTATGTAGGATTCCCTTAATGGGGAGTGCTAATAAGGAGTTGTTCTTCCAGTTTGGAGTCCCCAGGGGGTAGAGCTGCCATTTACTCTCCTTCAGATTTTGAGAGGTACCTGAGGCAGGTCAAGAAGCCCCACTCCAGTGTAGGTTCTCAGAGAAAGCACTATTCTTAAGTACAAGTTGCTTAGATTGGGGAAATATGTCCGATGACAATTATGCATGAATGATCTATGAAGAACCCAATGAGGAACAGATATATGAGATAGACATGGAGCAATGGGGTGGACTCACAGTCCCTGGTTACTGGAAGTCCTTTTTTCACCTTTCAGAGAGTCCTGCGGATGCATCCTTCAGGTCTACCTCTCTGCTGAGCTCCAAGGATTCATGTCTTTCTGAAGTCCATAGTTGATACTTCTCTCCATCTTATCAGAAAGTGTTGCAGTTGCAAAATTGCACTTTAATCAACAGTGGTTTCCCTTGCTCACTATTGTTCTGACAGCCACTGCTCCTGCCTCTGGTCACCACTGGAATGTCTATCCACAATAGACTGAGTAATTTCTCTTGTAGCCACTATAGCTGTGACAACTGACACTGACTCCATTGGATTTTGATGCCAGCTCCATGCACTGGTGGGACTTCAGTTGGAACTTTTAATAGATCTCCCAAATTCATAAGATTAACACCTGCCCAGGAATGCAGAATTGGCTCAATATTAGGAAAATTGTCAGCAAAATTGACTATATCAATAACAAACCAATAGAAATTATATGATTGCCTCAATAGATATCTCAAATGTTGAAAAAGCAATTTTAACAAATTATAGCACTTATTCTATTAAAAACAATAGAGAGCATTGGAATAAATGGAAACTTAAAATGATAAGTAGTATCTAACTAAAACCACCAGCAAGTATTATCTCTAAAAGGGAAAGCTAAAAACCTTCCCAGTAAGATTAGGGGAGAAGTAAGGATGTCCACTATCACCACTATTATTCAATATTATCCTAGAAGTGCTGGCTATATCAATAAAAGAAGAAATTAGAATAGGCATTGAGTAAAACAGAACCATCACATTTTGTGAAAAATAGGACAGTATATTTAGAGAATCTTTGAGAGCCAACTAAAAAAACTTGAAATAATTAACAACTTTAGCAAAGTTACAGGATACTAAATAAGCCCATATAAATCATCAGCATTTTTATATATTACCAACAAAGCCCAGCAGGAAGAAAGAGATAGAGAAATACCATTTCAAATGACTGTAAACAGTATAAAATACCTTGGCATCTACCTGCCAAGATAAAGCCAGGAACTTTATTAACACAACTATAAGATACTTTTTTGCTCAAATAAAGTCAGAACTAAACAATTAGGTACAAATGAACTGTTCATGGATAAAATGAGTCAATATAATAAAAATGACAATTCTGCTTAAACTAATTTACTTATTCAGTGCCAAATCAATTAAAATACTAAAAAATTACTTCATGGAGCTAGGGAAAAAAAACAAAAAAAATCATATGGAAGACCAAAAGGTCAAGAATGTCAAAGGAATTTAAAAAATACAAAGGAAGCTGGCCCAGAAGTATCAGGTCTTAAATAACATTACAAAGTGGTAATAATCAAAGCTATCTGGTACTGGCTAAAATAGGGTGGTAGATCACTGGAATAGATTAGGTACACAAGACATAGTAGTTAATGACCATAGTAACCGAGTGTTAGATAAATCCAAATACTTTAGCCTCTGGGATAAGGACTTCACTATTTGACAGAAATTGCTGGGAAAATTAGCAAACAATATGACAGAAACTAGAGACCAACATCTTATAATGTACACCAAGATAAGGTCAAAATAGATACATGACACACACAAAGAGTGACAACACGAGCAAATTAAGAAGGAATAGTTTATCTGTCAGATGATGGGAGAATTTAAGATCAAAGAAAATATAGATAGGAATACAAAATGCAAAATAGATCATTTTGATTATATTAAATTAAAAAGGTTCTACAGAAACTAAACTAATATAACCAAAATGATAAGGAAATCAGAAAACTGAGTGGATTTTTTGCAATAGGTATCTGTGATAAAGACTTCATTTCTCAAATACATAAAGTCAAATTGATAAGAATACAAGCTATTCCTTAACTGATAAATGATTAAAGGATAGGAATAGCTTTAAGCCATCTATAGTCATACGAAGAATGTTCTAAATCACTTTTGAGTAGAGAAATGCAAAAAAAACCCAACTCTCAAGTACCACCTTACACCATTGGATTGGCTAATATTACAGAAAAAGAAAATATTGGAGAGGACCTGGGGAAATTGAGGCACTAATGCACTGTTGGTGGAATTGCTAAGTGATCTAACCATTCTGGAAAGTAATTTGGAACTATGCCCAAAGCCAATCAAATTGGGCACAACCTTTGATTCAGCAATACCACTACTAATTGTATCTTTTTTTGGGGGGGGGGTTGCAAGGCAAATGGGGTTAAGTGGCTTGCCCAAGGCCACACAGCTAGGTAATTATTAAGTGTTTGAGATCAGATTTGAACCCAGGTTCTCCTGACTCCAGGGCCGGTGCTTTATCCACTATGTCACTTAGCTGCCCCTTCTAATTGTATCTTGAAGGGATCTAAAAAATGAAAAAGGATTTATATGCACAAAAATAGTTATAGTGGCTTTTTATGGTGGCAAAAAATTTGGAAATTAAGGAGATGCCCATCAATTGGAGAATGGTTGAACAAACTGTGGTATATGAATGCAATGGGATACTGCTGTGCAATAAGAATTGATGAGGGGAGGATTTCAGAAAAAACCTGGTAAGACTTGCATGAACTGATGCTGAATGAAGTGAGCAGAACCAGGAGAACATTGTACTCAGTAACAACAACATTGTGATGCTCAATTATGAATGACTTAGCTCTTCTCAGCAACACAATGTTCCGAGACAACTACAAATAACTCATTTTGAAAAATTTCAATTACATCCAGCAAAAGAACAATGCAGATCAAAGCATACTATTTGCACTTTCTTCAGTTTTTTGTGTATTTTTTCCATTTGCTCTGTTTCTTCTTTCACAACTTAGACTAATATGAAAATGTCTGACATGATTACACATAAATAACCTATATCAAATTGCTCTCTTGTAGGAAGAGGGGAGGGAAGAAGAGGAAAAAACTTGGAACTCAAGATTTTATAAAAATGAAAGTGCAGGGTGGGCTAGGTGGTGCAGTGGATAGAGCACTGGCCCTGGAGTCAGGAGGACTTGAGTTCAAATCCAGACTGAGACAATAATTAATTGACTGTGTGACCTTGGTCAAGTCACTAAAGCTCATTTGCCTTGTAAAAAACAAAAACAAAAATGTTAAAACTTTTCTTTATATATACTGTAAACAATAAAATGCTACTAAAAAAAGATCACCACCTAGACAATTCCATCTTGGGACATTCATTTGCCTAAGATGAGGGAGGAGGAAACACAAAGATGAACAAATGAGGTCTTGTTCATACAGCTTCCATTGCCTGGTGGAAGACAAGCAGCAATCCCTCATATACACAGCTTTTAGGGTCAGCTCAAAATAGGCCTGGTTTGTCACACACATAAAAAAGTGAGACACGGCCAGGTCATTTGGCGGGGGGGGGATAACTCACTTTTGGTTTTATAACCCCTGAATATTTTCAGCTCCATAGATATATTGAAGAATTTCACCATTGACTTTGATTGGAAACTGAATCTCCAAAGTTCCCTATATAATTCTGGATCCAGGAAGGGTATATCGACCCACCGTGAATGGTAAATTGTAGTAAGCTCCCTCTTTTATACCTACAACTGGGAAGTCATCATTCTCAATATTCCAAAAGGTGCCATAAGTAGATGGAAAGAAGGAAAGCAAGTAACAAAGAGAGGAAGGAAGGAAGAAGGAAAGAAGAGAAGATGGAAGAAAGAATGACTTCATGTGTCTGACATGATTGCACATATATAGCCTATTTTAGACATGGATCAGTGGAATAGATTAGACACATAAAACAGAAATGAATGATCATAGTAAACTACTGTTAGATAAACCCCAAAACTTTAGCCTCTGGAATAAGAACTCACTATTTAATGAAAATTGTTGGGAAAATTCAAAAACAATATAGTAGAAACCAGGTATAAACCAACATGCAGGAAGGAAGAAAGAAACGAAGGAAGGAAGTGCTCTATCCACTGCACCACCTAGCCCACCCTGCACTTTCATTTTTATAAAATCTTGAGTTCCAAGTTTTTTCCTCTTCTTCCCTCCCCTCTTCCTACGAGAGAGCAATTTGATATAGGTTATTTATGTGTAATCATGTCAGACATTTTCATATTAGTCTAAGTTGTGAAAGAAGAAACAGAGCAAATGGAAAAAATACACAAAAGGAAGGAAGGAGACAGAAAGGAAAGAAGGAAAAGGAAATAAAGTAGAAATAAGAAAAAAGAATAAAAGGAAGGACAAAAGATCCAGGACATATATTTAGGTCTTAGAATATAGCAGGAACTGAAATACATCTAAAGAAGCTTAAATGGAAATGGAATGTCAGCTGTGGCATGGCTTGTACATGGCCAGGATATTCTATGGAGGCCTGGATCTAGTCAAAATAAGACCAAAGCTGACTTATCAAAGTCTAGGATGGCTTCAGGGACAGAATCCAATTTTCTAGTAGTGGGGAAGCAGAAATGATGACCAACTTGAACAAGAATGGGGCTGACTAGAAAAAACCATACAAATCTTTTCTGAGGTTTTCTATGTGCAGAGCTTTAAACTAAAAGCCTTGGGGGAAAACCCTAAAATATATAGTTGGTCATGTATGTCATAGGGGTTTCTAACACCAGAATGATGACCTTTATTTTTTATCAGTAACACTTTGAACATCAGGACTTCTCTGTCTAAAGGTGAAGTGGGGGAAACGGATCAGAAGGCTTTGATTTGATCCTCCTTTTCCCTTCCATTCTATTGCCAAACAAAGGACTCAATGGATTGGGGCAGGAGCTGAAGCAGAGGAAAATGGAAATACAGTCTTGTCATATTCAGGCTTTACAGACCCTTCAATTTTCTGCCAGATTGGAGTAGGGTACAGAGCATGCAAAAGGCAGTATCCACTAGGTGCTCATCAATGACTAATGAAGTCAAGGTTCTCAACTTCAATTGTGGGAGTCAGAGAAAGGACCGCCTGGCTCTAATTAGAGCTGGGAAAGGAAGAGTCCATTAGTCTTGTCAAGAAAGCTCGAAGTGGGGGGAGGTGTTGTGTCCAGGCGACCGAAGTCTTTTGTCAACCCAAGTCAATGAGTCTGTGGGTCCCATGTACAGTTCAGCAAGTGTGACTGCTCAGAACTCTTGAGTAGGGATAAGACGCTTGAAAAGGGATTGATTGGTTGGAGGTTGCAAGGACCTCTGAAAAGAATTCTTTTTTTTTTCTCTTCTCTGCATCTTTTACATCTTCCTTGTCTCAGAATATAATGATCATAAATTTTAAGGATGTGCGGGTATATGTGTGTGTTAATGGGAGGGGAGTGTTAAACCACCAAGGACTGACTAGGTCAGAAGTATTCTTATGGGATTTGATTTAATAGCCAGGGCAGAAATAGAGAATGAAGATTTTAAGTTTTTACAGAGGAGATATCTATATCTATATCTATATCTATATCTATATCGATATCTATATCGATATCGATATAGATATATAGATAGGTAGATAGATAGATGAGAGAGAGAGAGAGGAGAGAGAGAGAGAGAGAGAGAGGTGATCCTCACTTGGGGTCCTCAATGGTCCTATTCAGTAATTCCAAAGTAGTACTGTACCGTATTTGAGACCATTGAAATTATCTGGAATACAGTTAAGGGATTAACAATTTTTTTCATTCATTTATTTAATCATTCAATACCTCAAGCAAGTTACTAAGACTATAAATTTATAGTTGGCCATAGGAATGTTGTGATTTGCCCTTCATGTTCAAAGAGAACCAAAATGACATCACCATATCAAAGGACAATGGGGGGGGGGCTGTGGTAGATCAGCCCAATATGAGCTCGGGAGTCTCTCCCAAAAATAAACTAGAGGCTCCTTTGGGAGGGAGATATCTCTACATTTGTGCACCTCATGTTTCTTTTGAGCTACTTCAATTCTGCTTATTCAGAGAACACAGCACCTTCTTTGATGTGGGTGCTCCATGCTGGACAGTCTCCCATAGCTAATGCCAAAGCTTTTCAGAGAGAGACCCTGAAAGTGTCCTTGTATAACTCTTCACTACCATGAAAGCACTTGCCCTAGGTGAGTTCTCTGGAAAATAATCTTTTAGGCAAACTTATCTGGTATTCTGACAATGCAGCTGGCCCATCTGGTAGGGTTAGAATGCTTCAGTTTGGGAAAAAACTCAGTATCCAGAACCTTATCTTGCCAGGCGACCTTCAGAATCTTCCTAGGATAGTTCAAATGAAGATGAAGTGTTATTCTGTATGCATCAATGAAGAATTATTAAATGCTTACTATATATAGAAAGACTCCCGAGCTCATATTGGGCTGATCTACCACAGCCCCACCTATATCCTTTGACATGGTGATGTCATTTTGGTTCTCTTTGAACATGAAGGGCAAACCACAACATTCCTATGGTCAAATGCAGTTTTGGGGAACATGATACTGGGGGAGACATCCTATATGGACAGTTTCAGCTAAAAGTCAGATGGAAAGAACCCATAGTCCTTGGGGTACAACAGTAAGCAGATCCCTTCATTGATGTCATTTGCACTGATAAAATTCTATCAGTTTCTAATGTTAGACCAATTCACAGGTGAAAAGAATGTTCTTTTCTCAGACATCAGGACTACAGGACCAACAGTGAATTCTGAAATTCTGGGGAGGGAAAAGGAATTGTTCCAAACATTACTACAGACACAGAGACTGAGGTTAAGTGACTTGTCTAAACTCACATGACTCAAAATGGAAGCTGTGGGATTTGGGGCATTAGAAAAGAAAATACCTTCCCTTCCCTCATCCCAACAGTGACTGTTAATGGGGGGAGGGGGGTAGAGGGGAATCTGAGTCTCTTTATCCAGTTGGTGACAGACACAGATGTTCAGACAAGATCCCTCAGCTCAGAAGCTAGTGATCTGCTCCAAGGCCACCAGATGGCAATGCTGCCTCACTGTTCACAAGTCCAAGGCTTCTCTTTAGTACAGAAAGTTGGTGATTTTCATTCAATGTACATTTATTGAAAGAAAGACTTGGGTGTTGCCCGTCCCTATTCACTCAAAGATTTAGAAAACAGAAGGGGAGAAAACCTTTACATCAATGTTGGAGTCAGGATTTAGTTCAAATAGTGGGACCCCAGGCCAATCAACTTCCCTTGTCTTGGCTCCATTTTCCTCATTAATAAGAGAGGAGAGAAGATGGGTGGATGAACTATCTCTAAGGGCCCTTCCAGCTTTAAAAAACAGGAGGAAAAAATTGTACAGACCTCAATCTCCCCACCCGTGAAACGAAGGCATTGAATTTCCATCTTTTTGTGTCATAGAACCCCTTTGGTAGTCTGGTGAAGCCCAAGGACTTCTCAGAATAATGTTAAAAGGCATAAAATGAGGCACATGGGTTTCTGAAGGAACTCATAAAATTCTTTTATATTTAAAAAATAAAAGTCACAGGATCCTAATTAAGATTCTCGGACTACTTGGATCTCCAATCTCTTTCTAGTTCTAAATTCTAAGGTAATCTTGCATACATCACTTAATCTACATGAGCCTCAGTTTCTATGTGTGAAAAATGAGTAATGACCTCTAACATCCTTTATAGATTTAAGTATGATCTGGACGAGTTATACTGGGGTCTCAGTTTCCTCATCAGTGAATTGAGTGAGTTGACCCATGGTATGATACAAAGCTTCCTAGGATCATGGAAAGTTAAGCTTGCAGGGAGCCTTGGAAGTCACCTGGAGCCAACCCCCATGGTTAGCGATAGGGAAAATGAAGCCCAGAGAGGGAAGTGACTGACCCAAGACCACACAAGAAATAAGAAGTCAGGCAGAATATGAACCTCCAAATCCTGATTCCAAATGTGTGTCTGCTTTGGACATTGCAAGGCTGCTTTCCTGCTTACAAGGAGCTGGTTGAACTGAGAGGGTTTCCTAGGGCCCAGCAGTAGATTGTGAAATGGTGGGTTTACCTCCCTCAGCACGTCTGAGTAACAGTTGGTGAATGAGAAAATATTCAGACCTTACTCTATGGCAAGCATCCCACTAAGTTTTGGTGGATGCAGAGAATGGCAAAACTCTAAAGGGGGAACTTCTGGATACTTACTTCTCTCCCTAAGTCCTGGCCATCTTTAGGACCCTGGAGGGGGAGGGAACCTGTGTAGGGTCTTCTTTCAGGCAAGCAGACTATATATGAAACCCCCAGCTTCTACAACATCTGCCCCTGACTTTCTCTGTCCAGCCCCCTCTCCTCCTGGCTCATTCTGGAACTTCCCTCGGGGACCTTCTCATTGTAGTAGGTCCACTGCCTCCCCACTTCTCCCATTGATGAGTTCTTCATGAAGTCACCATTTTGTGGAGGGATCTAGGGTGGTCTGCTTTCAACCCCGACCTTGCCGCATTCCTTTCACTTCATTCCCTTTCCCTTCCCCAGTCCTTAGGTGATTCCTTCCACTCCTACCAGGGCTACAGTTCCTGGCTTTCAGAGAATTTACATTCTACTAAGCATGGGTACTATTGGACTTGAAATCAGGAAGATCTGGATTCAAATCTGGATTCAGATAGCAGGTATGTAACCCAGAGAAAGTCCTCACTCTGTCTCAGTTTCTTCATCTGTTAAATGAGGGGTTAATAATAGCACCAGTCTTCCAGGGTTGTTTAAAGACTCAAATAATTTTTGTGAAGTACTGTGCCTACTTTAAAACTCTATAGCTATGATGATGATGATGATGATGATGATGATGATGATGATGATGGTGATAATGATGGTGATGATGATGATGATGATGATGATGATGATGATGATGATGCCACCACACAGACAATAAGTACATATTAAGTGAGCTATGGGGCCAAAGAACTAGACCAGACAAATTTCTACAGAAGGAAAAGAACAATTTCTGAGACTGGGGCTGAGGGCAGGCTGCATGGAGGAGGTGGCTCCCGAGCTGAGCCTTCAAGTATGGAGATCATTCTGCTGCATGTACAGTAGCAGTAGTGGAGTCTGGGAACTAGCAATCCAATTTCAATGCAACCTGATGTAAGCAAAGGGGCCTGAGGTGCAATAAAGAGCAGAGAGATTAGACTGAAGAAAAATGGAGAGGGCCCGGAATGCAAGCCAGAAGAGTTTGCCTCTTATTCTAGAGGCAAGTACAACCACTGATCAGGGCTGCACCTTAGGAAGATGGTGTCTAAGTGGGAGAATCATAAGGGCAGGAGGGAGACTGGACCTAGGGAGATCTTTGATCTGGGGAAAATGTCATGGTACAGAAGCAAAACAAATGCTTCCCCATCTTTGATAAAAGAGGAGAGGGAAGATATTATAAACTGCAGACTAGCAAGTTTGGCTTTTATTCCTGGTTAAATATAAGAACCCGTCCTATCCAAAGGATAGTTTGTAAGCCCTTGGAACAGGAAGCAGAAGTTACAAAGGGCTGGCTTCATCAAGAACAGACTATACCAGACTAACTCATTTCCTTTTTTGGCAGGGCAACTAGACACACTCGGGTCATGCTGTAGACATAGTAAACTTAGCTTCAACCAAAGTAAAACAGATTCTCTTTCAGTTCTTCTGGACATGATGGAGGGATGTGGGCTCAGTGGTAGCACAGTTAAGTGAATTGGGATATGGTTGAAAGACTCAACACAAGGAGTCACTAATAGGTTGATGTCCATTTGGAGAGAGATCCCTCCCAAGTGGAAGGTCTCAGGAATGATTGTTTTGGTCCTGAGCTGTTAAATATTTTATTAGTGTTTGGAACAAGGCATAAATGGCATGCATATCAATTTTCCAGATGATGAAAGCTTGTGGGAGTGGGTAACACATTTTATGACAGATACAACATCCAAAACATCTTGACAGGCTAGAGCTGAATCTGAAAAGATCAAATTTAATAAGGACAAAAGTTAAATTCTGCAATTGAATTTCTAAAAAATCAATGACAAATATAGAATAGCAAAGATATGGCCAGAGGCACTTGCACTGTCTTAGTAATATAGAAATGCCAATCCTTAGCACCTTGTTAATAATAATTAGTTCAAATAGGAAGCTAGCAGATGGCACCATGGACTGGCACTCCCCAGGCTTCCCCATTCAGTCCCTGCCCTCTGTGTCTTGCCCATTGGCTTTCCACCAGTGTTACTGGATCTGGTTTTTTTCTACCATGAGGTAATGTCCCATCCTTTCTTTCCCTACCTCCTCCTCCTCTCCCCACTGCCACCCAATTCCAAAAGTTCATGCTTCCTGACTTGGGCTGTTTGTAGTGGTTGCTCAGGCTCATCCTTGTCATGATACAGTGATGAGTGCTATATTTGGCCCAAGACCCAGGACCAACTCTCATCCCTGACATGGCAGGTTTTGTGACCTGGGGCAAAACTCTATCCTTCTCAAAACCTCAGTCTCCTCAGACTTCCCACTTTGATAGGGTCATCAAACCAAAAAGGTAAATTCTTTAAAATCAAATTTCTATTAGTATCCTCAGATTTTGAGCAACTGAGGGGCTTGAGTGGAGACAAACCAGTCAATGTCCTTGGGAAGATGACTTGCTAAGGGTCAGGGGACAGTCTAGAAATGACTCACACTGACTTCATGAGACTTTTATTTTCTTTAAAATAATATTTCTTTTTCCCAATTATGTGTAAAAATAATTTTTAACATTCATTTTAAAAATTTTGAATTCAAATTCCCTTCTTCCCTCCTTCTCTTCACTGAGATGGTAAGCAATTTGACATAGATCAAACATATTTCCATATTAATCAGTTTGAAAAAGTAAACCCAGATCTGCCCCACCCTCCAAGAAATGAAGAAAAATAAAGACAGTAAAAAAAGTATATTTTGCTTTGTATTCAGACTCCATCAGTTCTTTTTCTGGAGATGGCTAGCATTTGTCATCATAAATCCTGTGGAATTGTCTTAGGGCATTATATGGCTGAGAATAACTAAGTCATTTCCAATCAATCATTGTTCAGCATCACTGTTACTGTGAACAATATTCTCCTGGTTCTCACTTCACTCAGCATTAATTCCTGTAAGTCTTCCCTAGATTTTCTGAAATGATCCTGCTCATCATTTCTTATGGAATGGTAGTATTCCATCACAATCACATACCACAGATTGTTTAGCCATTCCTCAATGGATGGGCATCCCAACCATTTCCAATCCTTCGCCCATGTGATTTTTCTTGAATCAAGTCAATGTACATTTTTAAAGACCTACTAGGTATCTGATGCCATGTTAGGGGGTGGGGTCTATACACAGATAATTAAGATGAAGTTAACCCTTTTGGGGAATATATGGACAAATAGTTGGACAAGAAGCAAGGATGGGCAATGGGGGACTTGCCAATGAAGACCCCATCTTCAGAACTTGCTCAATAGTCACTGTTGGTTTTGATCTAACATGGAATTTGGTTTCAGACCATGAGTGACTGAGCAGCCAGTGCCATGTGATGGTAAGGAATTGGAAGGACTGATGATGACAGAAGAAATTTAGAGTTCACTAAAAAAAGAACCAATATTCTGGCTGTGTGTGTGTGTATGTGTGTACATATATGTGTGTTTTTCTTTTTCCTCAAATCCTGTGGGCTGCCACATGGGGGGAGTGGATTCAGCAGCCTTTAACTCTTCACCTGGCTGCCATGTGTCCCTGAACTCAAGATGCCCACTTCTCATGCCTATTCTTTCCCAGTCTTAGGTGAATGAATATATGAAATGGTAGTGAATAACCAATGATCATGTGAATCTACAAATGTCAGAAGAGCCATTGGAGGTTCCTCATAAACCAGTGACTGAGTCCACTGAGGAAAAGGCTGAAGTGAGGGTGACAAGGACTGCCACATATAGCATAGGGTTGTAATTATATGGCAGAATAGACTTCTCTAGCCTTTTCTCCCTGATCCTTCTCTGAAAAAGACTTCCTATGAAGGAGAGAGAGAGAGAGAGAGAGAGAGAGAGAGAGAGAGAGAGAGAGAGAGAGAGAGTTAGAATTATATGTATCTTCACCCCTAAAGATTTTAAAGCTCAAAATAACTTTGAATTGTTATTTCATTTGGAAAGATGATCCAAGCATTATAGCTATGACTTGATTTCCTTTCCACCAAATACAAGTAACACTCATATAGCAAATAGCAAAGAAACCCATTTATCCGAGTCAGTAGCAAAATAGAATTCAGAGATTTTCAAGCTTGAAGATAAGAAAGTAAATCTCTCTTCTCTCCTGCTCTCTCTAATTCCACCCCACCCCCCAGCTCCATGGTTCAGGTACAGGACATTAATCTTCACTAATGCCCTTTACTGATGGGCTTTGGGTCTGGGATTACATGAGCAAAGAAAACAACTCATCCAAGATTACACAACTATCAGACTGGTGGGGGCTCAGCAAAGGGTCAAAAAGGCCACCCCTTTCCCTGCATTTTGGGGAGAATGTCTTATATTAAGCACTTTATATTGGAGCTTCTCAAGGAGCAAATGTGTAGACAGGGAAACGTATGTCCTCTTGGTTCAGGGTTGGAGAATTTGTGTACCTTTATTCTCGTTATACTTTCTCAGTAAATATTCCTTTGTAGCTAATTGATATCAACATTGGTTAGGGATTTGTGAACACAGTAATAATAATAATAGAAGCCTCAACTGCTCTCAGGGTTACCCCTGGAATCCTGAGAGAAGAGGCTGTTAGCCATGTGCCAGTCCAAATGAATATTCAGAAAGGGATTCTCTTGGGGAGGTGCTGCATTTATAACAGGAGAACTCCACAGTTCATTAAAACCAAGCACTGTGTGATGTTTGATGAAAGTAGGCAATATCATTTCAGGGGACATACTCTCTGATTTTGGCATCCTCCTGTAAGTTGGCAAAAATGGAAATGATTAGAGTCAGTCCCAAGCCCAGACTGAGGCTCGCTGCCATGGGAAAGTGGAGAGGAGTGGTTCTTAGAATTATTGAGAGACCTTTAAAGGCCCTCTAGATTACTACCCACATTTTACAGCTCAGAAGAAACTGAGCTCCAGAGAGGGAAAAGTGACTTAGAATCAGAAGTTTAGAGCTGCACAGAATTTTAGAGACCAACTTGTCCATCATCTTCATTTTCCAGATGAACAAAGGGAAGTTCCTGTTTTGATGATTCAAGATCACACAGGTAAATAAAACTGACAGGATTTGAAGCCAGTTTCTTTGGCTCTAAATCCAATATTCTCTTCCTTTGTTCCATAATGTAGAGTTCTTGGAATCCTCCTGTGTTCCCTCTCATCTATTCCTGCTTAATTACATACATATGTAAAGAAGTATATATAAGGTGTCCATTTTCATCTGGCTTCATGTGGTTAGGAAGAAGCAATGAGACAGAGTAAAAAAGGGTCTGAAGCAGAATCCCAGCTCTGATTTTTATTGCCTATGTGACCTTGCGCAAGTCCCTTCCCCTCTATACAACCTTCCATCTGTAAAATGAAAAATCTGGGCTAGATAATTTTGATACTCCTTCCAGGAATGGACATCTATTAAATATTCTGTGTCACACATTGTACTTTGTTCCAGATCTCATGATCCCTTAGTGATTTGTGTTCTTGTATGAGGAAAAAAAGATTTCTGACATACTCGTGCCATTTTTAAAACTGCCCAGTGTTTCTAATACAACTGACTTATAGTCCTTCTAAATCCCAACAGGAAAGGTTGGTGAGTCTTTTGTCTAGCCCCTTGTCAGACCTTATTGGGAAATGGGTGACTCCACACATTAATCTCTGCATTAACGGGGGCAGCCAGTAGCTATTGTAGTGATGCCAGACAGAGCGGAGACAGGGGCTTTAGTGAACATGAGCAGCCTGCAGCATCAACCTGTTCATTCACAGAATTCTAGAATCTCATAGTTGGAAGGACTGATTTCCGAGTTGTTTAGATCACCCCATATTTGAGCAAAGACCTTCCTCTAAGGTATGGCCGACAAAGGGTCTTTATGTGATGACTTCTGGAAAGAAGAACCTTACTCCCTCCAGAATCATCTAAGTCCACTTAGGATGGCTCCAATTGAGAGGTTTCTCATACATATAATTCTGCCTCTTTGCAGTTTCTACCCGTTACTGCCAATTTTGAGGTCAAGGAGAACATGGTCCATCAGTCACATAACAATTATCACCAGATTTTTCGGAAGCCTTCTGGATCCCTCCTCTGGCTCATCACACATACCCCATAGACATCCTTCAAGACAACTGTCAAAATCCTCCCCCCACCCCCCCCTTTTTTTAGATTTTAGTTTTTGCAAGGCAAATAGACTTAAGTGACTTGCCCAAGGCCACACAGCTAAGTAATTATTAAGTGTCTGAGGCCGGATTTGAACTCAGGTCCTCCTGACTCCAGGGCCAGTGCTCTATCCACTGTGCCACCTAGTTGCCCCCCCCAATCCCTTTTGAAGGTACATTCTCCCCTTTATCTCATCCTGATATAGCATGATCTCAAGCCACTATCATGGTTGCTTTCCATTGGGACCCTCCATTTTTTCAACATCCTTCCTAAAATATAAACTCTAGAATTTGACTCAACATTGGAGACAGGGTCTACCTAGGGTCCAACAGAGTGGGACTCCCACCTCCCTAATTCTAGTTATCATGACTCTCTTAATACAACCTAACATGGCCTATTCCTGCTCCATTGGCTGCCACATTGTGCTGCTGATTAATATTCAGCTGGTAATCCAATAAAATCCCAAGACTAATCGATGTCTTGTCACGCTTCTCCTATTTCATGAAGTTGATTTTTTGAACCCAAGTATAAGACTTGACATTTATCCTTATTAAATATGATCTTATTAGAATCATTCATTCAACAAATATTTGAGTTCTTATTCTGATCAAAGGACCACACTAGCCAGGCATGTCGAGGTATGCTGTAAGACTCACATTTACAAAGTCAATACATCTATTTCAGGCGAGAGAGTGATAGAGGACAGTTCAATTTTAGTTGGAGAATGGTTGCTCCCTCAACTGTATCTTGTTCTTTGATAATAAGGACTCCGTTCTCTCATACACAGAGTCAGAGATAAGACACCAGATTTCACCTAATTTTGAGGATGGCTGGAGTTATGATTTCAGTTTGTTCCCCTGGAGGTGGGGGTGTGCTGGGAAAAGGTTCACATTCATTCACTGAGCTCTGCCTCTGACATGATGTTTTTCAGGGCAAAATGACATGACATTCTATTTTGTAGTTACTTTTCTGATTGGAAGTAGGTTGTAGGATACTCTTTATATATATGAGCAACCCCCTGGTCTTCATGATGAGCTCTGTTTCAATAAAAGAGGCAATTTCAAAGCCTGAGCAGAATACTCTTTGGGGGGAGGACCTGAAGCTCTAATTTTATTGGTAGGAGACTTCTGGTATGGAAATTGTCTTTACCTCCATAAATCAACAACTCAATTCTAACTTAGAGTCTCAAGAAAGACTTGTATTTACTAAAACTTTTCCTTGGAAGTTAACCATATGATCACAGATTCACAGATTCACAGAATCCCCAAAACAGAGAAGTTTTAAATTGGAAGGGACCTCAATGGTTATCTAGTCCTGCCCATACCTGAAAAAAATTCCAACCCTAACACACCTAATAAGTGGTTGGTCAGAGTTTGACTGAAAACCTTTAGAGAAAAAGAACCCCAAACCTCTAAATGGGATAAATGTAATCATTAGGAAGATTTTTTCTATGTAACAAGCCTCAATTCAAAAGGGAAAAGTCCCAGACTTAAAATGAAATGAAAATGGAAAACCATTGATTGTGAATGTCTAAAGAAAATGTGGTATCTAAATCTAATGGAAAAATATTGTATCATAAGAAAAGCTGGATATGACAAGTTTAGAGAAGTGAGAGAAGAAACAGAAGGACATGAGCAGGCGAGCTACACAATGACTAAAATACTATAAAGGAAAAGAACAACAAAACAGAGCCAAATGTAGTATAATTGTAATAATCAATTTTAATCCCAGAGAGAGGAAACAAACCTCAGTAGAGAGATGGGGAAAGGGAACACCGATGTGGAATACTGTTAGTTGGGTGGACTTGTTGGGTTGCTCTTCTTGGTTTGTTGTTATTACAAATGAAGGGGAGAGGAAAAAAAAGGGATCAGTTAAAAAAAATGAAGGGGAGGTATAGCCAGAAGGGAATAAGAAGAAAAATGCAAACGGGAAGGATTCATTTGCCTTTAATCTATGAAATACACCTCTGCCTCCTGAGAACAAAATGGAACCTATCCAAAACTGGATTTTTCTGATGGCGAACAATCAGCCATACTCTTCTTTTCACTAAGTCTTATGTCAAAGTGGTATTCCTGCCTCCTGGGCAGAGTATAGTGGAAGCAAAGGAATAATTTGATGGCCATGACGGCCAGGAAAGAGCAAGAAGGAAACAAATCCACGAGTCTTTAATAGTCATATATTTTGGAAAGTAGTTTAAAAAAAACACTTGAAAATACCATCTAAGATCACAGTCACTTATACAAGCTTTAATCTTATATTGCTTGGCCATTTTTACATATAAATTATTGCTCACTAGCTTTTATAAATATGCAACACTACGATATTTACAGAGCCCACAAGCGGGAGGAGAGGAAGGGGAACACTGTTGCTGGGGATTCTGGTAAATCAACAAACTGTTTCATATCTACCAGTGCTTCGGAGAGTGGATAACTACTGACCGTAGTCCCTGAGAAGTTCGGTAGACATCCCTGATTGCGGGGTTTCTATCTTTTTATGGTTAATGCAAGTCAACAGTGTTCATAGCAGTCCCAATTAAAGATACCATCAAGGCAAGATTTTTATCTTGGTACAACAACAGGGTAATCCCAATACAATAAATAGTCTATGCAAATAAATATTATTCTCTGCTAAAAAAAAGTTAATTATATACAGCTTGGTTTTGAACAGTAGTACTTTTTTTTCTTGCTTTTTGGCAATTTTTTTAAACTTTTTTTTTTGGCCACTTGTTTTAAGCACATTGCTCACTAGCTAAATGTGAGCTGAAATTCTAAGGACATGTTGTAGAAGTATCTAAAGTTGTTATAACAAACCCTTCTCAGGCAATGGCACAAGAACCTTGGTGTTCTTAGCCTTTCTATTTGAACACTTTGGCCAATTTCTCCTCTCTCTCTCTCTCTCTCTCTCTCTCTCTCTCTCTCACACACACACACACACACACACACACACACACACACACGATCTGTTGTGCGATTTCAAAAGACCAAGGTTAGCAATTTACAGCATCTGGTGACAATCCTAATGGTAGCTGATAGATGGACACATTTCCACATGTGGTGACCCAGGCAGAAACTCTAAGCAATTTCAGCTCTTCTTCCATTCTCCACTCAGTTTTTTTTTTTTTAACCGAAATCATCACAGCCAGACTGGCTCTAAATTGACTTCTCCTGCTTAAACTGTGATTGGGGCAATGATATCCCTTATTAGTCCTGTTTTCAGGGAAGAGACTCCTGATAGTCCTTCCCAGAAGTTCTTGGTGACTACAGTAGAGCAAATAACAATTCTAACTAGTTTTGAGTTTGCCTGTGAAGAGCAAAAGGTGTTTCGATATTGTTGCCTATTCACAGGGGTCCATGTCTGGTGTCCTGTACCGGACTCACTTCTGACACCATCTAATTTACTGGCGTGCCAGGGAATCCAGGGACACACAAGAGTTTGTAGAAGTTCTTTCTTAACAGGGAGGGTCCACAGGGAAAGGCCCAAGTTCTAATTAGGAAGTCCTGAGTACAGAACTGCAGAAGAGGCCCTTGAGTCTCAGATCTTGGTCCCAATTCCCACCCAGTTGAGGAATCCCTTCCATAGCAGATGGCCATCTGCTTATTATTGGAAGGATCCTTAAGGGGAGCTCACTAGAGCTCTGCAGTGGCTCCCTTCCCTGAAATTTAGAACTTTACAAATGGAAGGACCTCAGGGGCTATGCACTTTACCACCTTCCTTTTCGAAGTAAAGGAGCTGAGACCCAGAAGGAGAACATGACAGGCTCATAAGGAGAGATTGGGGGCTGTTGGCTGGTGCAAATTATTAAAAAGTTCTGGTATGGGAGCTGGACGCTGTCATTTTCATTCTTGGGATGTAGCTATTATCCAAGAAACTCTTTGAACCTATTGATCTTTATAAGCTTTCCATTCTCTTAGGTTAGAATTAAATACTAGGAAAAATCTGGAAGACAAAGATGAGAAAGATGTTATTAAGTCTGTGCTGGGTCCCTCAAGCCTTGGGTCTTGAGAGAAAGAGGAGGGCCATGACAAGGACAAGAGAATGACTGGGAATGTTTCTTTGCCCCAGCAAGTCACCTCTTCCCATTGACCACATTCCCTTCCTCTGCCACATTATAATGTTTTGCATCTGTCAGGGATCAGAAAAGGTATTCCAATCAGATCTCACCATGGCTTGAGTCTGCCAAGGAACAATAAAGTGGTATTATGGCTGAAACAGATCAAGTCTATTTATACTTTTAATTGGCAAAAATGTGAAGTTTTAGGATTTAAAAAAATCTGGGTTTCCCCTGGCTTGCTTCTCTCACCTTCCAAATGCAATTGAAAGTTATATCAGCCAGTTTGTTCTTTCAGGTCACAGAAATACAAATAAAATATGCCAGATGTTGCCTAAGGTAAGTCACATTTCCTAGAAGAAAATGGTGGAAGTATTGACTGTCACCACCAAGACTGAGTTCTTTTTGGTGCTGTCATGAAATGACCTTCTCCTACTGCTCTCCATTGTATCCACCTAGCAGCACCACGCTTATGAGCGCATCTTCCAGACCCATTGAAGAGAGGGTCACTATTGCCTCCCATCTATGACTATGAATGATTTTTAAAAAAAAGATGAAATTTTCTATGCCAGGACAGATCCATTCTCTTAAAGGTCTACTAATATTTTTCCACATATTTCTTTGTGTGGATCTCTCATATATTACATATAACATGTGTTATATATGTTATATACAATATGTGTTATAAGGCAATCTATAGTATTCATATACACACAATGTAAATATACACATGCATATATGTATATATAGTCACAAACAGGTATGTTCTTTCCTGAACCTCAGGAAACAGGGTTGTAATTATGTCTAGAAATATTTCAAATATTTCTGGCAACAAAGATGAATATGATTTTAATGAATTGAAATCAAAGTGTTGCTTAAGGGCACCCAGATTGTAAGAAGGTTGTAATTTGAAAACCCTAGTGAAAACACAAATAGCCAAAGGAGCTGTGATTTCTGCTCCCAGTATGAAAAAGTCCTCCAAGGATACAAATTGCAATTCATCTCTATAGAAAAGACCCAGGGAATCACCTGAGGCACAGAAAGGTTAAATGACTCAGCCAAGGTCACAAAATGATAGAATTCGAACCCAGATCATTCTGATATTAACCCTGCACTGAATCCATGTCATTTAAATAGACTGATTGATACAACATGGAGAAACTGAACTATTGATATGTAAAACTGTGCTCCTTGAAAACCTGACAAAGGAACTGAAGAAAATGAAAATAAAATGAGTTGCAATGATTTGGAGCTTTGATAAAATCAAGACAAATGAGAAAGCAAGAGAGTATTCCTGCTTAGACCAGATTGGACCAAATGATCCTTGATGGCTTTTCCCATGTGGAGATCCTGTGTGTTTTCAGTGTTTTGGGGGAAGCTATGACAATTCAACTAACCAAAAGTGGCCATGCTTATTGCACTCTTAAGTCCAAACTTGTTTTCATGTACTAAAATCATAGCAACCCTCATGTTAAGTCCTCACCTTTAATCTATCTCCTCTCTCATTTGTCCCTATATTGTTCTAGGAGGGAGCAGTAATATCTCATTCTGCAGGCAAGGATATTACGCCCAGGTCCCAGCATATACATGACAGTGGCAGGGACAAGTACTCAGACTGTACTAATTTCCAGGTGGTTGGTGACTTTCAAAGAGCTCTAAGAGCACACACATGAGTGGACCATGTTTCTTTTAGATGTGTGAAAAATTCCTCAGAAATTATACTGAGTGCAGGGTTTTTTTTTTAAAGACAATCATTAACAATGCCGCCCTTATGGGAGACGCAATTTGGCATAATTTGCCTAATTGGTCCAAATAATTTTCATTAAATTAGCCAGCTGTGCAGAAAATGATTTCATCCCTAAGTGTGAATCTTTAAATGATCACAGGTTTTGTTGTGTTTTTTTTAAAGTGGGTGTCTGGAAATTGCAACCTTCCGAATGTAAGCAGGAATGGTGGAGATTGCCCTTCCCAGGTTTCTTTTAACAGTTATATGTATGCAAACATGTGTGTGTTTTCATTCTTGGTCCCATGGAGAGTCAGAAAAGGGAAAATGATATGACTTTTTTTTTTCAAGGTCTTGGAAAAAAAGCAATATTTTTTAAACTGGATCAGGGTGGGAGTTCCCATCTGGTCTGTAACTTCTAGTCTTAACCAGGGACCCAGTCAAGGGAAAGGATTTGCCCAGGGTCTCACAACTATGGTGTGTCAATGATGGGACTTGAACACAAGTCTTCCTGACTCTAGCTAGGAAACCAGACTGCCTCTTAAGCAACACTGTAAGATCCACTGAGAAGTACATTCCAAGGTGTCTGAGAAATTTCCATCACTCCCCAAGGTCAGTGCTTTCTGGTTGAAATGTTTTGTCCCATCAGGACATGGCATAGGATTATTTTAACACTGGCACACAAATTAAAGTGAAAAGCTACTGGACCAGTGATACTATCACAATGAACTCTGCTGCTCCGATTGCAGGTGGCTATGTCCTCTTCCTCTCCAGCTCCAGTTGCCCAGGGAGAACCCCAGTGCCATCCTCCTCTTCATCCGAAGGCTGCCACCGCTCCTTCTCATGCTGGTTGACTTGCCCACAGGCGGGCATCCGGGGAGTGACTGATAAAACTCAGCAAATCCATTTTCAGGAGGAAAGCCACATGCTTGGCATCGACATTCCCTTAATCCAAAGTGCTGCCGTCCCCAGGGTCTGCCCGCCTGGCTGCCACAGCATGAGTGTGTGCTCACGCCCTTGGTTCAATCCGGTGGGAAAGTTCAAACAGCACCTGCTGGTTGTCGATGACATGCAGGTGGTGAACGTAGGATCTAAGCTCTTGATGGTCTTTGGGAGACACTTCACCGCCTAATCTCAGAAAGTAGGTGAGGGGAAGAAAAAGAAACAAAGATAAGTTTCTTAAGAGTTTTGAAAACCTCTCTGGGTGATGGCAAAAGCCTCAATTACAGGCTTATAGATTTTAGAAATCGATCAATCCAATCTTCTCATTTTACATATGAGGAAACTGAGGCAAATGAGGGGAAATGACTTCTCCAGGGTCACAGTCAGTAAGTATCTAAGGCAAGATTTTAACTCAGGTCCTCCTGCCTCTGAGTCCTGTACTCTCTGTCCCCTATGCTATTGGCTTTTAGGGGCAGCTACGTTGTGCAGTGATGAGACACTGGTCCTGGAGGCAAGAGAACCTGGTTTAAATTAGGTCTCAGACATTTGACACTTTCTAATTGTGTGACCTTGGGCAAGTCACCCCGATTGTCTCACATCAAAGACCAACTCTAGTCATCCTGACTCATATCTGGCCATTGGACCCAAATGCCTCTGGAGAAGAAAGTGAGACTGGGGACTGTGCACAACACCCCTTCACGCAAACCCAATTCACGTGCATGTCACTGCATCACCTCCCTGATAACATGGTTCTCTTCAAGACTGAAGGGCAACCAACAACAACATTTGCTTGCAAGGGTGACCTTGATCATCAGAAAGATTATCTTCCTCCAAGTGGAGGGCTGCTGTCTCGGCTTAGAGAGAAAAATCTTTCCTTTCTTGGTTATTCGGAGTTAGTAGACTAGGCAAGAGTCAATGATGCCCAAGGGTGGGAGGAGGAGGAGCAGCAGTGCTCTATAGAGGAAAGGGCCCTGACCTCAAAGCTTGGAACCACTTGGATTCTCTTCTCATACATGCATAAATTTTACTTATTAAATAGCTACTTTGTGGAAGATTTGCAATACCAACATATACATGTGTGTATATGAAGCCAGGACAAGCTATACATAAATCATCATGAACCAAGCTTCTTTGGATCTTGTATTGGAAACTAGAACCTTAGAGAATGTCTGGTCCAGCCAATTCATTTTACAGATAAAATATTGGGGTCAAAAGAATAGAAGAGACGTTGATAATGATGGTATGCCATGTCTATACTCATATATTTGTGGTGGCTATTGAGTAAATTGGTCATGTCCCCATTGGGGGGTTTTCTTGGCAAAGATACTGGAGCAGTTTGCCATTTCCTGCTCCAGCTCATTTTATATATGAGGGAACAGGAAGTAAAAGGTGATTTGCCCATGGTCACACAGCTGCCAAGTGTCTGAGGCCAGATTTAAAGTCTATTCACTTTGCCATCTAGCTGCCCATATACATATATATTCATATATCTATAGACATAGCTATATCATGCCATTATTACATCTACCATACAATGATCATATAAATTACATAACCTAGAATATAATTATATTATATACAATTATATAATTATTAATATATGTATATGTGTGCATACATACACAGACACATATATTATATACAGATATATGGATATTGAAATGTCCATGGTGCTAGTCTTGCATCTTAGCTTGTTCCTAATGTTGACAGTGAGGAAGATGGAGTTCAGCGAGAGAAGTGAGAAGCTCAGGTCTGAGTATTATCTTTCTAGAAAAAGAATGCCTGTTATCTGTGAGTGATCTGTGTGAGGCTTTTTGCCAACTGGTACTGGGAAATTATTATTTTTTAATGTTAGTCCCATTTTGTTTGCGTAAATATCCCCACTTAAGGCAAGAAGTGTGGTAAGGATAATATTGGGAGAAGACAATTTGGGGCTTGGAGTTCACAAATGACTTCGAATTCTTGTCTTTATTGAAAACAAAACTTCATGGGAACAGCAACAAAAAAGGACTAATATACGGAATGAAAATGATTCACAGTCCCTCTTGTTTTGACAATAACAAACAGTGAAATTACTGTCAAAATGAAGCAAGCGTCTGGATAGAATTTGGAGATTTTCTCCATAGACACCACGGAAGAAAATATGATGCTAAAAAGAGAATTTCGTTATTATTTTCTAACCCTTGGAGACATCTGAGGCTGGTGTGCTTCATTTATAAATGGGGGCTTCTGGCCAACCATGTATCATGTTTAATTTCCTTTGGCCTTTTTTTTTCCCAGTCCCCTTAGTCAGACTCAAATAGCCAAAGAGAAAAAACGATCCCTGTTGTTAAAGACTAAATAACTAAGCCTAATAGAAAAGAAGCCTGCCTATCATACTCTAATAAATATTCAGTAAATTTGCTTCACATCCACATGAGTTTAGCTGGGGGCGGGGGAGCTGGTCCTCTGGGAATATTTGCATGAGCTGCTTCTAAAATGTCAATTTCAGAGTAGAACCAAGCGTTACCGTGGCGATTACATTCATGTAATCCGGGCCACTCGATTGTCTGATAAAATGCTGGTGAAAAACATGGAATGATAATGGCAATAATTACTCCAAAACCAAATTTGATATTCTGAATACTAATGTTAGCTCTTTGAGGGTGGGGGAGGGGGTGTTATTATTTTAGTTTGGTTCCTACCATATGATCTGGCTCAGAGGAGATGTTCCATTTAAAATATACAGTACATATATAAATAATCACAATGGGATTAGAGATGGGATAGATGTGAGAGTCTACCTAAGCAGGGCTTCGGGAAATGGGATCACCTTTAAAAAAATTGATTTTGATACTTGTATTTCAATATAATTGGCTTCCTTAGGAATCCTGTGTCTTTTATTTTTATGAATTTTAAAGTCATGATCTTCACAAAGGCCCATAGCCTTCATTAGATGGCTAAAAGGATCCAGAAACCCCCCAAAAACTATGATTCAATATAATCCTCATATTTTGTACATGAGGAAATGGAGGTCCAGGGAACCTAAATGATTTCTTCAGGGCACCACCAGGGTGGGAGTGGCAGAACTGGGTTTTGAACTGTAGTCTAAGTGTCTTCATTTATTGATATAGCTTAGAAAGGGCAAGAGACTTGCCCAGAATCACTCAAGTACTGAGGGGTAAGGCTGGAATTAGAGACCAGTAATTCCACCTTCAGAATAAGGATTCTTTGCCCACCATACCCTGACATCTCTTCTTGAAAAAGCTTCCAGTAAACCAACCAGGGGGAGGGAATAGGAGGAGGAATTTTTATCTATCTATGTCTCACTATATCCACATCCACATCCACATCCACAAACACAATTTTATATTTATATAAATATATAATATTTATTAATAAATATATAATTCTATATAATAAAATGTATAAATATATATTTATATGAATATATATCTCCATATACATCACATACATATTGTAAACATGTACACAGATGTCTGTCTCTCCATTCAGCTACCCATCTATTCATCCATCTCTCTTTCCATTCACCTATTCATCCATCCATCCATCCATCCATCCATCCATCCATCCATCCATCCATCCATCCATCCATTTGTCTGTTAGTCTATCTATCTATCTATCTATCTATCTATCTATCTATCTATCTATCTATCTGTCTGTCTGTCGAGCTAGCTACCTTTCTATCATCTATCTATCTGTATCTATCCATCTATGCCAAAAATACCCAGGTCACAATACTATAAAGGATCTAAGAGGAATTCAATCTCAGGTTTTCCTATCTCCAAAGTGCAGCACTCTGATACCACACTCTGTCAGAATTTCTAAGCTTAATTCTGAAGAAAGCAAAGTATTCTAGAAGGTAGATAAATGGAAGGAAGGCATCCCAGAAAAATTTGCTACTAAAGGAAAAGGCTCAGTATTCTGGGTTTTGTTTTTAATCACCTTCTTCTTGGGAGTCTGAGCTCCCACACCATAGTTACAATCCATTGCGCCTTCTCTCATTGACCCTTTTGGTATTTCAATGGGTCCATAATCCCGTCCATGGGGACACATAATCCCCAAGCACTTTTCACCCATTCTCCTCCCCAGCTTCACTTGGTCATGCCTATCTGTCAATCCTCCCTAAAGGATCTCCCCAGGATGCACAATGAGTGGTACATAGGAATCACTTAATAAATAAATGCCTGCTGACTGTGTGAGTGGTTGGCTGGTAGCCTGACTCTCTCAGAGGGGACAACTGCTTTCCCCAGGCTGTCCATCTGTTACCTCTGCTTCATGATAGTGCCAGCTCTTTTTCTCATCATGTGTGGCTCTGAGGATGCCTTTCTGCCCTTTTTTTTTTGCATGCAAGTCATTGCTAATATGTTCCCTGCCCCCATTCCATATATCTCTCCAGTGCCCTTGGAGTCACTTGCAAATTGGATTCTGGGGAGATCACACTGTTCCTTGAATATCATGGAACATTAGAAGAAAAATTGATGATTAAAAAAATGGGAGTTTGAGACAGACAATAACTTGATATCATCCACTGGAAGGATTGCTCAGTGTCTCCAATGTAATCCAGTCCATTTGCTTTGCCTGACTTAATCCTGGACCCAATAGAATGGCTCTGTTCAGTGCTTGCCTTGCTGCATGGACTGATGGAAAGCCAATCCACCTGCATCCCATGGTCTAGGCCTGGATACTTTTACTGATTAGAGTAGACCAACCAGAAATAATAAGACATGGGCAGAAGGAAAGGAGAAATGGACATGGGTGACTGCCCCACCCCCTCCTTCTACCTCACAATGTATGAATGGGACTAAGCTTCACATCATTGCCAGAAACACATGTCATGCCCACCACACAGAACCCTGGGCAATAGACTGCCTACACTGCCAGGTAAGACTGGGATCACTCACCAAACTGGTTATTCCGGCAGTGTCTCAGGGACCGGACGGTATCTGCAATCATGTGCTGAGGAAACAAAGGAAAATTACATAAATGAATGGCCAGATGCTCATCCTAATCCCCCCCAAGCATTGAATCCATATCCAGCTCTAGCCTGGCACCAGGGAGAAGGAGACAGAACCAAACCATCCAGAAACAAGGAGCTAAAAGTCTACGGGTGGGAGGGAGAGAGATTCAGAGACCACCAAGGAGTAAAGGGCACCTAAGATGAACCTTAAGCTACATCTTCCTGCCATGTGAACAACTTTCTGATTAGCTGATTGCCCATTCTTCAGTATTAGACATTCTAGGACCTCAGCACTAAACAGCAGTGGAAGACATCTCCCTCTGTCACCATTCATCCCACATAGAATTACCAGAAGAATCCTTCAATGCCACTTTCATCACATAGTTCTTCTTCTGAGACTATTGTCTCCCTAAATGACCAAAACTTTTCCATTTTTTTCCTCAGATGGTTTTTTTGGGTGTCATTATCAATATATGAAGTACAGAACTGTGGATACAGTAGACTATCAGTTCGAAGTCTTCTCTAAAAAGAAAGGGATGGACAAAACTATGTTGGGCTAATACATGGAGCTGAAGTACCCAGAAGATCACAGAAGACAAATGCCAAGGAAGAAACCAGGAATCAAAATACCAACCATTTAGCTGACAAGACAAATGAGATCTATATGGAAAGAGGCAAATTTAACCTCCTAAACATCATTGACACTTATGCAATGAAACATGCATTTTTGATGGGAGTCTGGAAAGAGCAGCTGATTCAAAAGGACCAAAATGGGTTAAAAAAAACAGTATATGGCCAGGTGAGCAAGAAGTGTTTTATATTGTGAAGATATAATCCTATAATCCTATGTAAAAATCTAGGAAACACAGGAATAAATAAGGGAAAGCATTCGGATAAATAGAAAAGGAGTTAAATAGAAACAAGACTGTAAACTGAGTGTGCTACAGACTCCCTGGACAGAAAGACGTAGAAGAATAGGCATGGCATTGAAGAGGCAGAGGTCTTTCATGACCCAGACATACATGCTCTGGAGCATTTTCTCTCTAACAAAAGCAGGGTAGGAAATTATTTCTTGACTTGCCTTACTGGCTATTTCATCCTTTAAAAGGTTGGGGAAACAAAAATGGGGTCTGATTCTCAGGACTAATGAAGAGAATTGGTTGATGATGACAAGGGTGGCAATCTTTATTTTCATCTTATTTATTTTAATTGTACAAACAACTATTTGTTACTTATTTCTCAAACATGGAAAGAGACATGGAAGGCACCTCACCGGTAGCCTATATTAGGTTTCTAAAGGAAGCTGTACCTAACTCCTATTTGAGAGTGTATTATTCAATTTCCTTCCTTCATCTGACTCATTTTCCCAAGCACGGTTTCCTCTTTTTTTTTTTTTTACTATGGCGCCAAGTTGATGAATATTGTGGACTACCTATCCTCTGGGATAGCACTGTCTGAGGTACTGAAATCTGAATCCAGATTTATAACTTGTGTTTTCCTCAAGGAGCAGGATAGAGAAGAAGATATGAGGAAAGATAATGCTTTGAATATTGGGGAATGAGAAGGAAATGGAAAAAGAAGGCCTTGTTCTACCTTCATTATCTACTAAGAGGAAATTGCAGTTTAGCTCTGGTTTTAAAGGTAAGGATGTGGACACAATACCAACTGGAGTAGACTAGCTTGCCAAATTCTGAGATTTGGGAGGCATTGGAATTAAAGGACTGGATTATGAGATATTGGCTGCCCCCCCCCCCCAATGATTGGTGAGGCAGTATCAGAAAGAAGCTGCAGAATTATGGGTGTATATGTGACCTTCAAGATAAAGCTAAAAGTCTTAACTGAAAATTAAGCACTAATAAATTCAATTGTAAAGATCCTTTCTGTCTTTCTTTTGGAAAGGATGTTAGCTCAAGACCCTATGACATGCTGAGCCCTGCCACAGTCTTAAAATATTGTCTGAAAGTAGGTCTATTTGAAGCTAAAGTCACAAATAATTTTGAAAATCTTGCTCATTGTCCTTTACTCTTGGCAGTAATTCCTACAATAAATAGAAGATGATTTACTCTCAATGAGCAAGGAGTTTGAGTTAGTGAGAGAAATGCTCACATGGACTTCCAGAAAGGAATGGGCACCCGAGTAGTTTGTCTCTGTTTCCTGGATCAGGGAATAATCATTTCATGATGGAGAAAAGTGAGAAGGAGAAGAGAGAGAATGAATGGAAGTAGAGGATGAGGAAAAGGAAGAGGGAAAAAAAGCAAATGAGTAAATTCTGAATGTCTCTGCTTATCACATGGAGACTTGTTAAGAGGGAACTCATTGGGATATTAAAAACAATTTTAGAAACTTGATCTAAACAAATCATCTCAAAGCCTTTCTGAAGTCTAAGGCAGGCCAGGCTATTGAAAATGTTGAACATTTATTTTAGAATATGTAAACTCCTGGATAATAGCCTACTTGCTTTGAATAGGTTAAATTTAGGATGGGTTTTTGAAAATGTGTCTCTATATCACTTAGAGTGCGCTAGGGCTCCATGTAGAATACATAAGCAAAGGTTTGACATTCACTCATCTGAAAGAGTTGAAGCATAATTTTGTGTTTTAAATGAACACGGCATCATATGCCTCTTTGCAGCATGGTTGTTATGATGCCCTGTTGATTGTACCTATGATTTAGTTGAGTCAAAGACTAGGTTACTAATATAGTGCCTAATTATCGTATTATGCTGCTGGGAAAAGATATTTGTTTTATGACATGATTTCAAAGAGGCTTTGTGATAAACAAATATACAAATGAAAAATGAGAGACTGTTTGGGTACAAACATTGGGAGGTTTCCAACCAAGTGGAACGAGAGCTGAGCATGGCTTTGAATCTGGGCTCTGATACTATTATGGGCAGGTCAGTCATCCAATTGAATATTCTCATGTTCCTCATTTGTAAAACGGGGATAATGACAGAGGTACATTGTGGTGGATAGAAAGGTGAGGCTTTAGAGTCAGGGAAACTGAGGTTTAAGCTCTACCTCTTCTGTATATTAGCTGTGTGATTATGAGTAAGTCACCTAAGCCTGTCAGCCTTAGTCTTCTCTTATAGAAGAGAGACAATAATTAGGGGAAAGACAGTGAAGTATATGGGATTAAGGGGCAGGTCCTAGCACCAGAAGGACCTAAGTCCTTTAACTCATGCTTGGTTGGGAATCTCTCTAAGACCTGCTGTGCAGAAATGAAAGATGTTACCCTATAAGGCAAACAGTATCAAAGCATTTCATACCAAATGTACCTTTTTTTCCTCTTTCTAGAAAACAAGAAAAGAGTTTTTGAAATTCTTAACCTCTTTCTAAAGTAAAAAAGATTTATCTCATGTCTTGGAGATTTTGTTCCTAAGAAAATCTTCAGAAATCCTATTTTTAAGCCCAGACTGACTAGGCTCCCACCACTGCTAAATGTGTGAGACAGGGCCAGGGCCCTATCCACTCTACCCTGTCAGCTTTTCTCTAATACAGGGTATGAAGGCCTGGAGCTTCCTTCACTTGAGGCTTAGAATGCTTCACTGATGACAAGTCACTTTGAGAATTATACAAATACATTAACTGTCCAGACAAGGCTAATTCCTAATTTAAGGAAAACTGACCCGGGTGCCAAAATTCTAAGTTCTCTTATACATAGTAGGCATTTAAGCAATGTGAATTGAATGAATGAATAAAAGTTCCCTAGCTTTTACTAATAAAGAAGTTCTCCAGTTTCCCCAGAATAAGAGAGGCACTTGTTTCCTCCCTTTTCCCAGCTACCGCCATAACAAATGATACAGAGAATGAAGGTATCCCTTTGGGTGGCTACAGAAATGCTCTAAGAATCTACTTAGTTGTTAAGGGCTTTGGGAATAGAGAGGAGGGGATGTTCATAAAACAGTAAAAGTGTCCAGTTTCCACCCCAGCCCCAAGGATTTATCATTTCTAGTTCATTAATGCCAAAGTTAATCCACTTTGATTCCATTTTTGTGAACCAAAAGCCACCTTAATGTTAGTAGAATCTCATGGATAGATCTGCTCTTGGATTTGTTTTTGTCTGATGATACTACTTGGGTGGCCCAGAACCTGAATGAAAGGGAATCCTATAGACCAAGAGCCTAGAAAGGAAAACACATGCTGCCCTCCCAGTGGGAAGGACTTTGGATTTTGGTTTGGGGGCTTACGTACCAGTTTCTCAAAATTGACGAGGTTATCCAAGAAAGTTTTATTTCCTTCATGGATGAATGTCACATCTGAAATTCAAAACAAAGAATATATACATATCAGATTAGAGGAGAGAACGTACTAGAAATCTTGGTATAGGAAAGTATATGTTGGAAACATTTAAGAAGCATGTATATAATGCTCTAGTCTGGGAATTGAAATTGGTGAAATGCCAGCTATTGTTTGTCCTTCGTTCTCGAGGAAGATCAGGACATCAAGGAGGGGATGCCAGGACAAGCATGTGGACTGGATTTGGGTGAGGGGGCTTTGCTAAGTCATCAGCCTTACTTTCTTCTCTGGAACCATCTAGGTACAGTGGTCAGATGTGGATCAAGATGACTGGAGATAGCCCTGGATGTGAGGTTTGTGAGGGTTAAGTGACTTGCCCAAGGTCACACAGATAGCAAATGTGAAGTATTTGAGGTCATATTTGAACTCAGGTCTTCCTGACTCTTTGGCTAAGTACCAGTTAGGTGTTGCCATAGTGTACAGAACAGTGGGCCTGGAGTCAAGAAGAAATTTACTGCGTGACCCTGGGCAAGTCACTTGACCTCTGTTTGCCTTAACCCACTGCAGAAAGAAATGGCAAACCACCTCAGTATCTTTGCCAAGAAAACCCCAACTATAACATCGGGGGGCTACGGTCCACAAATCACAAAGAGTAAGATACAACTGAATGACTCTACAACAACTATATGCTCTGTGAAAACAAGGATAAAGACAAAACAGTGTCTGGCTTTGAGAAGCTTCCATGCTACAGGAGTGGGAGTGCGGAGAAATGCCTACAAAGATGAGTGAGGAAGTGATGGCACTAGCAAATGGGAATTACCAGGATATTTGCCACATATTGGAACAGGATGAAGCCAGGAAGATCTGAGTTCAAATCCAGTCTCAGATACTAACTGCATGACCCTGGGCAAATCATTTCACTCTATTTGCCTTAGTTTCCTCATGTATAAAAGGGAGAAAATAACACTTCCCTTAAATTGCTCTTGGGGGATCAAATGAGATAACCATAAAGTGCTTAGGGTAGTATGTGGAACACAGGACTATAGAAATGTTATTATTATTATTATTATTATTGAGCTGGTGCTATCTGAACTGGACTTTGAAAGAAGCTAGAGATTAGCAGAGGCAGAGTGAAGAAGGAGGAGCATTCAAGGAATGGAGCACAACCTGACAAAAGACATGGCCACTGGGGCTGGAACAGCAAGTGTGAGAAAAAGCAAGAAAGCCAATAGTGTTTAGGAAGGGTATAAAGAAGAATAAAGTCGGAACATGGAATAGCAAATATATCATTTGGACTGGAAAGTAGAGGACATAGTGTGCTGAAGAACTGGATTATCAATAGCCTTGGGAGCTCAAGCTGGAGGGAACCTCAGAGAGCCTCTGCTCCAAGATGTAGCTTTACAACAAAGCCAATGAGTGCTCCACCAGTCTTCACTTGAAGATTCCCAAAGTAAAGGGAAGCCCCTTTCCTCCATCCCACTTTGAAAGGGCTCTCAGCACCAGCTGCTAGCTCCTACTCTTGCCTTCTGGAGCCAAAATGGTTAATTTGAAACCTTCTATCTAATAGTCCTTCAAATATTTCAAGATGGTTCTCAAGTTCTACTCCCACTCCCCACTCTCAACTTTCCTTCTTTGGGTTAAACATCCCACTTCTTCTACCTCATGTTCATATGGCAGTAGCTTTGAGCTCTCGGCTGACTCTTCTCTGGAAAGAGATGTGTTTTCTTGCTTATTAATAAGAGATGTGGTACTCAGAAATCTATCAAACTCTGTATATGGCTGACCAAGACAGAAGATAATAGACTATCACCTTCTTATTCCTAAAGCCAATGCCTCCCAAAGTGGTCTAAGATCTCATTAGCTTTCTTAGCCACCATTTCACACCAGTGTTCATTCAACTCATGGTTCACTAAAACCCCCATTTTTTTTTCAGATTAACTACTTTAACAATTTTTCCTCATCTTGTTAGTTTCTCAAACCTAAGCCTAAGACTTCAAATTCCTCCCCATTAAATAGCTTATTAGAGTCAACTTAATCGTTTTTAGATCCTCTGTCTTCTAGAGGCTTAGCTGCCCCATCCAACTTTATTTAGATCACCTGCAAAGCTTTTTTCCAAATCTCTGCATTTACCAAAAAAAAAAAAAAATGAAGGCCAAAGAGTAAAGCACAGATCCCCGAGGCAATCAACTATAACTTTCCAAAGTAGCATTGAACCATTAAGGAATACTCTTGAGAGAAGCTATTCAACCTCTTTAATATCCACCTAAAACTATGAATAAAAATCAATTCCACTGGCATAAATGTATACTTCCTAGTGACATTTAACAAATGGGCTTTATCCATATGTCATTGTTTTTTAATAATTAAAATCCAAATTACTGCATTGTACTTCTGAGTTTAGGCTTGCAAAGGATTTTACATGCATAATTTCATTTGCTCCATATAGCAATCCTAGGACATAGGTACTATTATTGCCATTCCTGTTTTGTAGATGAGAAAACCAAGGTTCAAAGAGGTTGTGCTTTGCCCAGGGGCCATGTTGTTAGCAACTGTAAGAAAAAGATTTGAACCCAAGTCTCCCCTGAATGACTGAGATCATATCTACTAACTTTAGCTTATAAGAGGACTGAATTGTGAAATTTCTAGTCAAGATAAGAGCATAGACTCTCACTCTTCCATGCAGAGATGAAATTGCATCTTTTAAGATGTACTAGCATTGCATTGACATTTATTTTCTCTGTTGAAAATGGGGCAGCCCCTGAGCTGAGACAAAGCATTTTGTATCTTGGGCAAGGACCGAAGGACTACCTCTGTCTCCCGGTGAATGCAGAGCAAGTACTCACAAATGAGGTTTGTAACCGTGGTGTCTGGATACAGGCACATCTTGCAGGATTGCCTGTCAGATCTATACTGTCTACTCATTACATTCTGCTGAACTCACCTGTCCTAGCTCCTATCATAGATGAAAGACACTACAACAGAGTATCATTTACAGAAGCCTCATTGTGTTGGGTAGCATTCCATAGAAAAAGAGAATTCTCTGTGAATAACCTGTTTCCTTTCATTTTGGCTTGTTGACCTGAATAGGTGGCAATCCCCTATGATCAGTGGATGATAGTAGTGAGGAAGGAACTTAGAAATGACTGCTCTAATCTTCACTTCTTATAGATGAGGAAACTGAGGTCCAGAAAGGTGAATTCACTTCTGCCAAGTAAGTGACAGAGCCAAGGTTCAAACCCAGTTCTTGCCTCCATATCTGACTCTTTGTCTTTATATGACAGTTTCCATCTCCCCTATGCCCAACTCTTTTGGGGGATGGGCCTTTCACTTTCAAGCTTCAAGAGACTTTGAGACCTCATTTATCACAAAATATGTCTTTATGTGCTACAGAGAGCACCATATTTAAGTATTAAAAATGCTGGTGTTTATCAAAGAGAATATTAAAATATATCCTCTCATCCTTCCTGCATGCACCACTCCCCCTTCTTGTAGGTAGCAGAATGTACAGGAAGATGTGTTATTTGAAATTAGACTGAAGAGCTAAGTGAGAGTCCTAAAATGCTTTGCTAATCTTTTTTAAAAAATGAGTAAATGTAAAGTAAATCCTAAAGAAGAAGGGAACAGTAAGAGCAGGGGGCTATTTAAGAAATATTAACTTGACAGGTCTGCAGAGGATGAATTGGAGGAGATACAAGGTACAGGGATGGCAAACATGGAATACTACAGTGGTCCAGATGAAAGGGCTTGGAGAAGAGACCATATGAATGGAGAGTAGAGTTTGGGTGGGAAAGATTCCATTGGGGTTAGAAGCAATGGCAAGAGGAATATGGGGAACTGAAAGGAGGATAGTCCCCTCAGTAGAAGTAGTTGTAGTGGTGGACTTTGGAGAAGGGATGAATCCGAGGTCCCTGTGTATGGGGTAGATAATGAGTTCTGTTTGAGATATGTTAAGTTTGAGATGCCTAGGTGATATCATGAGTCCACAAAAATATAATTAACAAAGTGTAGGGTGGTAGAGAGTTGAAAGCAACCAAATGACTCAGTGGGTAGAGTGCTAGGTGTGAAGTTAAAGGCTTAACTTGAGCCAAAATCTGGTCTCAGACACTTCCTAGCTGTGTGACCCTGGGCAAGTGACTTAACCCTCTTTGCCTCAGTTCCCTCATCTGTAAAATGAGCTGCTGAAGAAGGAACTTGAAAACCCCTCCAGGATCTTTGCCAAGAAAAATGATTGGACAGTATTGGTGTTGACAGGGTCCCAAGGAATTCAGACATGATTGAATGATTACACAGCAAGCAGAGTGTAGTGGTAAGAAATTTGTTGGACCACTTTGTGGTGAGTGCCTTGGGGATTCTCAGCAAGTCCTATAACTCCTCTAAATCTCAGGCAACTTTCCAAGACTAGAGTGCTGGAGAGGAGGTTTGCTCACCAGGGAACTAGAGATTGATAAAATCCCAGGGTTAGAGCCTCAATGACAACAAACTTTGTTAAAAGCCTGAATGTTGATTGAAAGCTGTCACTCAAAAGAGCCATTCCAATAAGCCCAAGTAATCCAATTCCATCAAACCAGTGAGCACATTTTCCTAATTAAAAAGATTCCTGAGGAACTAGACACTAATTACAAATTAAAGTTGGTAATTTGGAGAAAGGCAAACCCAGAAACAGAGAGAAGGGAGAGAGCAGAGATTAGATGGTTGGGGGGAAGAGAGAAATGGAGGGGGGGTGAAGGAAGAATGCTGCCTAACTCACCAGCAAAAAAAAAAAAAAAAGATGTTTTCAACTTTGATTGAAAGATTTAATTTCAGACCATACTTGTTTTAACTGAAGGATGTCCCTCCAGGCATGAGAAATTCTATGTCACGTTTCTTGCTAACCTGCCGTCCTCTTCTAAATTATTTTTGATGCCAGTGTTAGCAGCTTTCAAATGGGGGCAGGAGGATTGGGACCAAAGATTTGTGCCTGCCCAGGTTTGTTGTCAAATTGACAGAAACAAATCAAGATGAAGGAACAATAACCGCAAAATGCTGATTTAAACCTAGAGAAGGCGTCTAATTAAAAACCAAATAGAACATTTACTCTCTGCTCGTTCCTTTAAGATGAAGGTAGATATTTGCGGGGGGAAAATTAGAAATCTGCTTTGCTGCCAACGACAAAGCATAGATAAACCCAGTGGAGCAGAAAATTGCATTCCGTGCTCAGATATAAGGGTGACACACCAAATTTTATTAAGTATTTGGGGGGGGGATGGAAATCCAAGCTTAGTTTTTCAAAGGGTGCCCATGTGCAGTGGGGAGCTGAGCTTCATTTGAGTTGAGTTTAAAAGAGGTTGTCAAGGGCTTTCTTGTAACTTTAAAAATTATTTATTGCTTCCAATAAAACCTTTCAGACTCAAATCTGTTTCATTTCCAGATGCGTCCCCACTCTTTCTCTGCTCTCCACCCCCCCCCCCGCCACCATCTCCCATCACTTGTTCATATGGAAGCTCAGTGACTGCAGGGTTGCCTAGGGCTCCTGCCTTTGGGTTAGTAAATAAAAATCATAACCCTGAATGATGAGAGTTTAAAATAAAACACTTGAAGAATCCAATGAACTTTAGCAAAAGAGGTTAAGTGGCCAGATGCCATCTCTTTATTGGTTCCATTTCAGGTCAACAAAACTTTTTTTTAAACCTTTAACACCCTGGGATTGCTTGGCTCAGTGTCCCTACTGCCCTATGCCCATTCCATATAGATTAACCTTCCATATATGATGGTCATATATCATTGTTGGAGGATGCTGTCAGCTCCTATGGCTAGGACCCCCCCTGAGCTCTCCTTAGGTTCAGAGAAAGGAGGAAATCTGTTGCCCTGAGGTGGGAGCCAGGCCAATTCACAAGATCTCATTAGGTAAGTTAACATAGGCCACAAACATGTATGATCCAATGCAACCTCGGCAAAGGTGGGCATTCTGGGAGAACAGCACTGTTGTACACCTCAGTTGGAATTTTACTGGGAAGAGACTGGTAAGTTGGGGGATGAAGAGCTTACTTTCATTATGGAAGGGGTGGTATGGACAAATGAACGGAAGCAGGAAAGAGCAGAAAGAATGAAAAGTTGGGCTAGAATCAGATAGGGAAAGACCTTGAATGTTAGGCAAGGAGTTTAAACTTTAATTTCCCTATAATGGGACTCACTGAAAGTGTCTGAGCAGAGGGGCACCATGACCAGGAAGCAGCTGGGTAAGATTTGGGAATAGGACAGCGTGGAGCCAGAAGGATGAGGCAGGAGGCTCCACTGATGGAGTGATGGGAAATGTGGATGTAGAAGAGAGCTTTTGGAGGCTGTGCCAAGACCAGAGCCACAGGACCTCACAGGGCTTCCCTATACCCACTCCTCAGCCCCTGCAATTTGGATGTGACCTTATCATTTCACTGGAACTGCTCTCCCCAAGGTTGCCAGCACTCCCGGGTGCCAACTTCGCTGACTTTCTCTTAATCTTCCCCACCAATATCTCTGCTACTACAAATATCTCCTCAAATGGGTCCTCCCTCAGCAAGTAAAAAGCATACCTTCCTATGCAATATTCCTATGATCACTGGCAGATTATGGCAATCACATTTAGAGTTAAGAGGTGACCACGCAGCATCATTAACCATAGGTTTCTTCCTTTATTCTAGTGTTCCTGCAATCTTCCTGATGAAAGGTTCTATTCTGCACCTGTTTTTATTGGAAGCACATTCTGTGGAGAAGGAATCATTGTGGCATCATTGAGGCAAAGTGCTCCAGTACCAAGATCTAGTCTGGCTTCTTGCTGTATGTCCTGGGGTACCCCCACCCCTTTACATTTATGACTGGAGGTTTACTCAACTGGACAATGAAGGGACAGATTGAATGAGTATTAAGAGCCTTAAACAAATCTATCATCCTTGGTTCCTAAGATCTTAGAAATGAGACGAATAACAAGACAATGTAATCTTACCGGTCCCACATTCTGTAAATTTGTTGTTCAAGCATTTTTCAATTGTGTTCAACTCTTTTGTGACCCCATCTGGGATTTTTCTAGGCAAAGATACTGAAGTGCTTTGCCATTCCTTCTCCAGTTCATTTGGCAGAGGAGGAAACTAAGACAAACAGGGTGAAGGGACTTGCCCAGGGTCATATGGCTAGTAAGTATCTGAGGCTAGATTTGAACTCAGATCATTTGGCACTCTTGTCCACTGCAGCACCTAACTGCCCTGTTACAAAAGTTACAAAGTTACAAAAACCCAATACCTGGGGATTTCCCCACACACACACACAATTAAGGTATTTTGACATAACAGAAGTCAGCCGGCCACTGTTCTTTTCCAAGAGTAAACACAATGAGTTTTCCTAAATTTCACCCCTCTATCTACATACAAATTAAGCAATATGAAAACATTATTTCCACTTTACAGGTGAGAAAACTGAGGTTGTGAGAGGTCAAAAGATTTGCCTTTGTGCAGTCATGAATTCAACTTTAGTTCTTTCCTCACTCCAAGTCTGGCCCTTGTGTGGGACTTTTAGTCTGGAAAGGTTCACTGGTTATTGAAAGTAAATTGCCGGGCGGCTAGGTGCCACAGTGGATAGAGCACCGGCCCTGGAGTCAGGAGTACCTGAGTTAAATCCGACCTCCGACACTTAATTATGACCTAGCTGTGTGGCCTTGGGCAAGTCACTTAACCCCATTGCCTTGTAAAAATAAAACAAACCTTAAAAAAAAGTAACTTGCCCAGGGTCACTGGACAGTAAATGGTAGAGGCCAGACTCAGATCTAGTTTACCCATTTCAAACAGTCCCCTCACCACCCGAAGGCGGAGCCAACGAAAAGAGAGAATTAGCACTCATGAACACCAGAGAGGATTACCTTTAAGCAGAAGAGGCATGAAGGGGATTTTAGGAGGCTTCATTTTTTTGAATGCATCTCTGTAGGCTTTATGATTCAGGGAAGGGTCCTGCAGAACCATTGAGGAAACAAAGAGAAAATGAATGAGATATAAACATTCAAGAACCACTTTAGTCTCACAATGTAAAGGTTGTTTAGCTATAAACAGCTCCCTTTTGAGGATGGAGGAGATTGTGAATTTTTTTTTTTGAGAATCAATGCCCCAAACAGTGAACAAAACCCATACAGCTGCTTCTTGTGAATGGCAGATGACTTTGGAAAGTCTACCTTTTGAATGCTCTTAGGCTGGTCCCATGTGAAGAGCTGAAACTAGAAATTCCTGGCTTAGGGAGGAGGTGAATAGGTGGGTGGGAAGGCTCATGTGGCAGTCTGTCATTCTAGAACATCATGGTTGGGTAGTTAGGTGGGTGCAAGAAAGGAAGTGTCCAGCCCTTGGATAAGGCCATGGATAAGGCCATGGAACTTCTATCCCAGAGGGAGGCTTGGCAGTAAAGGAAGTGTTCCCAGAATATGGACACCATCACCACCACCATGAAGGCAAAGCGGTCAGAGAGAAGAAGCAGTCAAAGGACAGTACTACTGAAGTCCTTGAAATTTCCCACCCTAAGGAAATCCCTAGCTACTCCCTTCCCTAGCTGGGTCTCTGCCTCTATGGATTCTACCTCACTTTTCTTTTTTTCAGTCTAATTTCCATTATCAGGGTTCCCTTGAAATACTGTTGCTACATCTTCAAAGAAAAATCCACCTCATTGATCCACAGACACTTCAGAGAAATAATGAAAACCCACTGGCATACTCTAAAAATATTCTCTAAATAACATTGCAAAGTTCCCCAAATAATTCTAAAAATGGGAGAGAGCCAAGGGCAAGGTATCTGTTTGTTTTCCCCTTTCATTCTGTTTCACAGTTCAAGGGAGCTTTGGGGAATGACAAAATATTTCTTCTGAAAATCATCCCACAAAGCCCATTCTCACACCTTTCCACACAGAATGGACATACTCAATCTCTGACACTACCTCCCTTCAAACTATAAGCTGTTTCTAAAACAAGGAAATAACTCCCAGAGAATTTCACATCACAGAGAGTGAAGTAAATGGTCTAAATGCAGAAAAAACTTAAGACTTTGAATGGATGTGACTACTTACCGTTAAACTCTCCAACTCTGAGAAAAGTTTCTTAAACTTCCCAGGGATTTTCTGGAAGAAAACCAAGAGGGAAAATAAGTCAAGGGGTTCAAAGGAGGTTTTTTGGTCAAATTCTGAATCCATGTGTTAAGTTTCTGAACATAAAAACTTAGTGAACTGTGTCCCCAATAAGTCTCCATTTCTTTTCCCCCATGCTTTTAGCATAAAAGCCTTGACAAATATCATTGAATATCAGAGAGTATAATGGCTGTTCATTCAGAAATCTATCCAGTCTCATTAAACATTCTACACAATGATGATTATTTAATGAAAACTTCTTGGGTTTCAATTCCAGCCCCTAACTTTGATGTATTCTCTATTTGTCTTTAATAGTCATGTTGAGCTTGTAATAAAAATGTAGGCTGACATCTTCTAGATAAACAGCCTAATTGGCTTTCAAGGCAGTGAGTGAAAATGCCAGAAATTATGTCCTCTGGTCTACTGGTCCAGTGAAGCCTGAGACAGATCACTGAGTTTGAATATCTAGGCATTTTAACAGGTAGTCAAGAAGGTAACCAAACCAAAAGAGAAGTTCAAACTAGCCTACGAGAGAGCCCAGTGGGCATCTTGGGGAAAGTCTGGCTATGTGCCTAGGACAGGCACACAAATGAGCAGGTCCTCCTGGGAGGGGTGTGAAGGTATACTACCAGATATAAATACTCTGAAGAGAAACCTGATTTTGTAGGTATGAGGTTACCTGGATCTTCACAGATTAGATATTATTTTGGAGAATGGTTATGTCTGAAAGATTCACCTCCCTTGTGGCTAACCTGGCAGTAAGTCTCTTGGAGTTGAGATGGGATCTTGGGATGATAACATTACAGGTCATTTCCTTCTTTACTCAAAACATTTCCATTCAACCAATATTTCTTGGGTGCCTCCTGTCGGGGGCCCTGTCCTTGGTGCCAGAGACTTACAAGGACAGATTTTTTCTAGATGTTTTCTAGCTATGAAATCAGAATATCTCTTAGGTATGACTAACTATGACTCAACAGGTTATCCTTACTGGTGGTGTAAGTGGAGATATAAGAGTACCTGAAGTGGCATCTCATGGAAAGGGGATTAGAAAGGCTCTGTTTGGTATCCAGGAGCAGATCTAAGAACAATGGGCTAAAGTTACCATGAAATCAACTGAAGCTCAATGGCTACCAAAAAAACCTTGCCAACAAATCTGTATAAGGGTAGAATGGATTGTTTCAGGGGGGAAAGAACTCCCAATTTGTGAAGGTCTCCAAGTCAAAACTGGAAGGTCGTTATTGGGTATACTACAGTAAGGGTTTCTTTGTGTTTATGCCATCATCTCTTTTACCCGTCAAAGTCTAGGGTACTGTGATAACTCTATAGGGTTATAAATATATCATTGATTCCAAGAAAGTCACTACTCCCTCCTCATCTCTTGAAGAATTTCTTTGGCTTTTTCTTTCCTTGGGGATGGGGGAAGGAAGCTTAGAGAAGCTAGGATTATATGACACATCAGCAGTACATTCATTAGACTCCTGAGGTAGGATGGCAAAGGGAAGGACATGAGAGTCAGTCTCGAAACCAGAAAGATATGGGTTCAAGTCCTCCTCTTGTACATGTTGGTTGTGTGCCCTTGAGTCCTGTTAAGGATTCTATGTGCCATTAATCTCTTACTGATCCTTAATAGATTATTGAGGTTGTGCTCGCTAATCTGCATTAGTAAATGGAGCTTCACCCCCTGGAGATCCTACAGGTATATCTTCTATACCCTATACCCTGAGGGGGAACTCACAGAAACCAGAATTATTTGAAACACAGGATGTGTTTTTAGACATTTTAGTCTTTTCTTTATTACAGATTCAGATTTCTTTGACTATCACTTTCTAGTTGATATCTGTACATTAGTTGCTAGCTTTGGGGATCATTAATTGATGTAATTAGGTCATAGTTAATGCAGATGCATTTATCATTCATTAAAACAGAAATAGCCAGAATGAAAATATTAATCCCAGCAGAACTGACCCTACATAAGATTTCTCATCTTTCAATTTCTTTCTTTCCAAATCACTCTAAGTTGCAATGTTCTCTTTTTCAACAAATGGAAATCTTTTCTCATATTACAATACAGGTCTTCAGAACTCAATCCATTTACTTAGCAATTCAATAATGGGATATATCCACATTTTAAAGGTGTTGCAATTGAATCTTACCAAAGGAAGTCTTTTCAGGAAAACCCTTCCCACTCTGGTTAAAGCAACCCTACTAATGGTTCTCTGATCTCAGGCTGCTTACCTCCCAGGTCTGAGACAGTCGGCTCACTGATGCAGTGTTGAGACCCATTACAATGGCAAAGAAAGAATTCAAATTTCTTTGGGCTTTGCAGCTGTCAGAATAAAAGGAAACTGATGTCACTTTGAGGTCAATGTCCATTCTTTGGATAATCCCAGAACTGAAAAGGTGCAAAGGATCTCCTTGGCCCCTGAGGTCAAGCATGGGGAGCTGAGAGGGTCCTCCCCATAGATGTATCCACTTCTGACCACTGAAGTGATAGACGAGGGAGCACTTCAAAAACTCCCAGAAAGCTTTCTCACTTACTCACTTTGTTAATGATAATAGCAGATAGTTGCCACAATTAATGTTCAGATTTTTTAGAGTTTGTAAAACACTCTCTTGTACCAGCCCCATATGGTAAAGGTCAATGGGCATGCCATTCTTTTTCTTTGCCCCTAATTATTAGAAGAATATTCCCAAATATTTCACCAGATAATCCACTTTAGAAATCTGGGACTTCTAAGCACTCTGGAACCAATTTCCATCATCCCTCCCTCCCCTCCCCCTTTCCTTAGAAATGTGACAGAAGGCATCAAGCTTTTCATCCGCCTTTATCACTTGTCCTGCAAACCCTGCTTAGAACATTCCCCACAGCTGCTTGTTCTCATTCTAAGGAGTCATGAATCAACCTCTTGTTTTCATTTTTGTTTCCAGTAAAGATCTCATCACTCCATACAGCTCATCTGCAACTTGTATTCCCTTTCAAACCTATATTCCATTTGTCTCCATCAAAATAGCTCCAGGGTAGAGCCATAATAACATGAATATTTATAATGGACAGCTATCGAAATGCTTTTCATAAAGCTATGCTCCTAATTCAAACTCTTAAATATGATATACAGACTCATTTCAACAAATCTTTATTGGGGACCTACTTTGTACTAGATAATATATAAAGATTAAGACATTATTCCTTGCCCCCATGGAGCTTGTCATCGAGGACGTATAAGGCATATAAATTCACGATTGTGCTGCCAATAGATACATGAGAAGTGGATTAGATTTGAATTCCAAAAGTTGAGGAAAGATCAAGTAAGATTTCATGGAAGACAAAGCATTTGAAGTGGGCTTTCAAAGATGGGTGGGATGAATGAATGACTATTTTAAGTATAAGGAACAGAGTGAACTGAGGCACAGAGACAGGAAGGTGGGAGGCATGTGAAGGGGATGATGAATAGTTTAATATGACCGAAGGAGGGATGAGGGAGGAGAAAGGGGTATGAAATAAAGCTTGAAAAGTAAGGAGATGCCAGTTAGGGCCCTGAATGTCAGGTTAAATGGGTTGAATGTTACTGGATAGGTAATAGGGGGAGATTGAAGGATTTTCAGCAGAGAACTGGCATAATCAGATCTGGAACTAGACATGATTAATCTATTAGCAGTACAAAGAATGACGAGCATGAGAATAGAGTAAGGAATCTATGGCAAAGGGCTGAGAGGGTGGCAAAGCTAGTATGACCACTGGCACAAGGAACATACTTTGATGAATAAGGGCAGGAGGAATGACATTCTATAGTAGAGAGAGGGACTCGAGAACATCACTGGGATGAGACCACTACTGGAAGACTACCAGGTGGTGGTGAAGAACAACTCACCCCCATCCGCCATCTTGTGTATTCCTAATACAACTAATGGTTCCTAATAAGCAGATGGTAACTATTCTATTGTTCATTCTCTGCTATCAGTGTTGTCAGGGTTCTCTAAATCTGACACCCTGAAGACAAAATTCCAGTCTCTGGGCCATTAGTATTATCTCAGTATGGGGTTTCTCAAAGTTAGTCTGAGTCTACTATTTCTGAATTGACTGACAACTACCTTTACTCTGGAGTAATTCCTTTATCCCAACATCTTTTCTTTCTCTCTCCTTCATCCCTAGTCCCATATGCAGGATGAATAAGTGAAGTCATAAGTTAATATCTCCCAAGTGCTTCACAACGTTTCTAACTCAACATGTTTCCTATATTCCTTGGATCACAGATTAAAACAACAGATTAAAAAAACAACAGCATTTATAATAGCACTTTGAGGTTTGCAAAGTGTTTAACAAGCATCTCATTTGATCTTTATAGCAACCCTAGGAGGTAGGTACCATTAATTTCCCTCCATTTTACAGATGAAGAAACTGAGGCAAATAGATGTGAAGTAATTTGCCAATCAGGGTCACACAGATAATAAGTGTCTGTGGCCACATCTAGACATGTCTTCCTGATTCCTGGCTCAGCATTCCATCTACTGCACCACCGAGCTATCCCTGATGTCACTTTGGAAGGAACCACTCAGTATCATTGTCTAGAACAGAAAAATGTGTCCCAGAGAGACAAAGTGATTGACCGATAGCTTAGATGACTGAAAAGTGACTTGAACGGGTCTTTTGATTCTTCATCCAATACCATTCCCTTCTGTCCCAATGCTGCCCAACCAAGGACTTTTGCTTTCACATTCTCTTTTTTCCTCTCTCCTTTTCCTGGTTTTTCCAATGAACTATAAGAACTCTGGCTCATTGTTATAACATATTTTTAAGTGTTCATAGAATATCACTCAGAAAATATTCAACTACTTGGAAATTCTAAATCTTTCCCCATGAAATACATGGTCTCATTCTTTTTCTTTTTGAAGGCAAAATCAATTTATAATGTTATAAGAACATGCCCAAGAGTCCCATAGGATGTGAAAGCAATTGGCTGGATAGGCCGTGATATTGCCTTGGCACCATTAGCACCCTAGTCCTGGACCTGATTCCTCAAAGGTGTTTAATGGATGTCTGCTGATCAACTGGTGGATCTGCAGGGTGGACACAGTGCCAACACTCTCCACAAGGTCAGGGATCCTTTCCAGTTTTAGCAATGACAAATTAGCTGCCCTCCACATGACCCTCTATGTATTCCCTTCCATTTATCCAGTCTGTCTTGTTTTTACAAGTTGTCCATGTGTTGTTCCTTCCAGTAGAATGTGAACTTCTTGAGGGCAGGGATTGTTTTTGTCTCCTTTTTTTTGTATCCTCAGTATCCAGCACATAGTAGGCATTGAATGAAAGTTAATGAGTGCCTAATGATTAGATGTCCTTTGTGTATGCCTTAAATTTAAACTATTGGCTCAATCAGAGCTGGAGCAATAATAACATTGACCTCTTCAATGAACCCCTTGCGTATCTGATTAAGGTAGCTTCACCCCCAATCCCCACAAAGAGGGACAACCAAGACTGAAACTGCCTGTTCAAAGAGGGAAACCCTCCCACAAGGTAGGGTAAAAAAATCCTCTGACACTTGAGAGCCTATTCCTGGGCTACCAATGTATTGCTCCTCCCACAGCCCTACAGAGTAATGAAAAGTTTGTGAGATGCCTGCTCATTGATTTTTTCCACCACCCTGATAGATAAGTGCTAATTTTCCCCATTTTACACATGAAGAAACTGAGGCTTAACTGGGTTAAAGACCATTTTCCCAGAGTCAGAGAACTAGCAAGTAACCAAGATGGAATTTGGTCTGGGGTCTTTCTGATCCCCAACTTCAGCACCCTATCCACCTCACCACACAGCCTCTCCCTCTAGTTCCAGGAAGGGTAATAATAATGAAAGTTTGAAAGACTGTGATGACCACAAAATCAGACTTCAACCACTGACTCGTTGCTTGCTCTAGGTTGCTGCTCAGCAAATTCTCCATTGGAGGAACAATTATTGGAGAAAACGAAGTCACCTTATCCACCAGAATTGGAGAGGGAGAAGTAAAGGGGGATGTGAGGCTAAGGATTCATTGGCTATGAGCAAGAATATATAAAGAGGATGTCAATGAGCAAGGAGAATATGTTTCTTTGTGTAAATGACTAATTTCCCTTGGTTATTCCAACTGGAATAATAATAAGGAAATTAAGGCTACATTTCTATTTGCATTTGGAAGGACAGAGTGTGCCTTTCAATAGCGCAAAAGAAAGGGGCCAGATGGAGAAGAGATACTCCAGTGACACTGCCCTCAAGGCAGGGATCTACTTACCCTGGGACTTGAGCAAGATGGCAGTGAGATTGACTGTCCCTTTCTACTAATAGCCTCATCCCTTGACAAATTTCAGAAGATTATTAAAGCAAAAGGGCTGAGACAACCAGGGATGTCTCAGGTCACATTTTGCATCAACAGTATTAGGGGAATCATAAATGGAGGTCCACACAATAATATCTATTTAAGAAAAAGTCTCATGTTGGGAAAAGATTCCAAGCAGAGACATGTATGGGAGGGCTGCTTTGGGCAGGCAAGGGCCCAGGGGAGTCCTGGGATACAGAGAGTCCCAAAGATAAGCTCCATTTCCCCCAGGCAATGGCTGCAGCTGTGTTCTCCTCACTGCATTTGTCCACAGTTGGCATTCAAAATCTAATAGCAACAGTGTAAGAATTGGAAGGTGACTGAATGAGGGCTAGCCCCAAACCTTTCATTGTATAGTACGGAGATGGTTGCTTGGGAGGATGGACAAGTGGCCGACCTTAGGCTTTGGACCTTTTGGTTTTGAAAGATTCATCAACCCCACCATATAAAAGAGTGATGAAAGGCACAGCCTTCTCAGAGATCATTGAAGCATGTTAAGGACTGAACCAAGGGCTAGGGGAGGAAGAGGAGGAAGAGAGCATAGTTAAATGCTTATCAGATACCATTCCATTGGACCCTCATAATAACCTTATGAGAAACCTATGGATTTCTCTAACCCAATCTCAACATTTATCACAACGTGCAAATGTTTCAAATTTTTTAAAAATGGTGAGTCCAAACTCAGCCAAGTCCATTAGCACCCTAGGGTAGGTTTTGACAGCTAGAAGGTGATAATGAATGCCTGTTGATTGATTAGTCAATCTGCATTGTTGGAGACAGTGTCCACACTCTCCAGTAGGTCAGGGATCCTTTATTGTTCTATAGTGAGGTCAGTATGATGTAATGGAAAGAGAGGGCTACCCAAAAAAACGGAGTGCACTGGCTTGTTTTACCACTTCCTGGCTGAGGGCCCTCTACAAATCATTCCCTTCTTCTGGCCTCAGTTTCCCCATATGTAACATGAGAGGTTTCCAAGGTTTGGAGTTTTTTGTGTTCTAGATATGGGGATCTTGGGGTTCATCCCAAAGCCTTGCCCCCTGCCTGGGCACTCCCTTTCCAACACATGCCCAGGGCTCACACTTACTGAGCAGCAATCTTGATGAATTTTTTCACCAGCTGCACACGTTTACAGAGCTGACTGCAAAGCAGGATCTCTGTGGCCACCCACAGCTGGACTTCATTGCATCTTTGGAGCAGGAGACTGAGGTTCACCGTGTTCTCACTGCTTCCTTGTCGGCTGAACGTGAAGTAAATCAGCTCTTGCTGTGAGGACAGAACAGAGATTTAAAGGCTGGGTTTCTTTTTTTCTTCCCTTTCTGTTAGAGGTGGGGTTCATTGCTACATCATTTGAGGGTCATGACATTGGACACAAAGTGCCTTCCTCAACTATAAGGTCTACAACTGAGCATGGGCAGTCCCTTAGAGAACACAGAGGGGGAAAATAAAGATGTTCACAGAGGAGGAAGAAAGGTTCCTCCTTAAAAATAAAGAGATGAAATCTGAGAATAAAGAGGGAGTAATGAAAAATTTATGATGATACTTGATTAAAAGCTTTAAAAAGCACCATAAAAATGTTGGTTCACATGATATCTCTTTTTCCACTCTCCAAATACCCACTGGCTATTCACCATACACAGCATCCTTTCTACTGCCTCGTTGACTTGACCCAAATGTCCCCGCTCCTGGTTTGCTTTCCCTCCTCACCTTGGTCTTCCTTTCAAGCACATCTCATCTCATATATCTTCCCTCTCTCTCTCTCCCTCAAAATTTACTAGGTACAAGTAGCTTCCCTACAGTACAATACAAGCACCTAGAGGGCAGAAGAAGCCTGTTTTTGCTTCATTTCTGTATGTCCAGGGCCTGGAATGGCATCTATCATAGAGTAGTTGCTCAATGAGCATTTGTTGAATAATATTAAGAATATTTCAGATGGACCAGATGACACCAAAGGTCCCTCCCAACAATTTTAGGACACCCTGGAGATCCTTCCCCAGGATCCTCACTGAATTTGGGGCTCTTTGGCAAATTGCTCCCACCACCAACTTTTCTCACCAGTGCTTACCTCATGAATTGAATTGAACAAGCTCCAATCAAAGTTCATTAATTCCATAGCCAGGTCCCATGTGTTCATTCCCAGTATCCTCAGTGACCTTTGTTGGGATTCTTCGCTTTCAACCAGTGGGCTCTAAATTGATTGGCAGAAGCAAAGGGATATTGAGCAACTCCCAAATGTTTCTTGCTAAATTAGTTACCCTACGGAAGCCCTGACAATCATCTTTCATGAGTGCACCTAATATTTTTTTTCCCATCTGTTCACCTTCTATGAGTTACAACCTATTTGGGAAGCAGGCTCAGAAACCAGAGAGTGCGATCAATGATTTCTGATTGAATTAGCCCCTCTCTCTCACACACACAATATAAAATCTGATTATAGGACCCTGCCCCTAGAGTAAGATAATAAAAGCAAAATCCCTGAAATCACTCTCATTCTTCATCAGCATGAGAATGTGGACCATTGAGGAAAATGGAAAACCAACAAAAGGAAGGCCATGGGCCATGTCCATAAATCTGGACGTGGGTTGTACATAGAATATGTTTCATGTTCTTTACCTTCTATGAACAAGGAAAATGGTATGAAAATGTCAATGGACTGGGACAGAAAGCAGGAGGAAATCCAGACTGCATAGAAAATTGGTACTAAAATTAGCTTTGTAGATCTGAGCTATTTACTGAGCATCATTAGACATAGAGTTGGACTGATTTTCTCTAGATAACAGAAAAAATGACTTCTCCTCTCTCTGCTCTGCCCACCCCACCCTCCATGTGAGCTCTATGGTCATTGCACCACTCTGAAATTTGACATAGGAAATTAGATGGAGGACATCTGACTAGCCTATCCTGACTGAGAATACTTTGGTGGCCCCTTTCCAAAACTGATTAATATCAATAAATCACAACACCACTTCTCCCATGAAGGACCTTCATCCCTGGGTTTTCCAAGTTATCAATCTATCAATAAACATTTATTAAGTGCCTACTATTTACCACACTGTGCTAAGTATTGGCTTATATACATGGAAACAAGATATAACAGTGTTAGTTTCCTCCAGGTATCAATTCCTTCTTTATGTTTGAAAACATGAATTAGATGCCTTCTGTATACCAGACATGGAGGCACCTAATACCTGTTTTCTGAATGAAGAAATTCATGTAACATAGAAATGGTCTCATTTTTATTTTTAAAAGTTCATTTACATAAAAATGGGTATTAGTAGAATCAGAGACCTTCTAAATAGGAACTTTTATTACACAATTTTAAAGCTTCATCATGTTTTCATTTCATAGAAGTATTTTCTAGGGGCAGCTAGGTGACACAGTGGATAAGAGCACCAGTCCTGGAGTTCAGGCAGACTTGAGTTCAAATCCGATCTCAGACAGTTAATAATTACCTAGCTGACTGACCTTGGGCAAGTCACTTAACCCCCCCAATGCCTTGCAAAAAAAAACACAAAAAAAGTGACTTCTATATGCTAGGCTTTGGGAATGACAATCCTCCCACACTCTATTGGGGGAAATGTAATGAACAGACAGGAGAAATTTGGAGGAGAAAGAGCCTAGATACCTTGGGGGATTCCAAAAGGTGGCTGTTGTTCTGACCCAAGGCAAAATTTCCCTTTAGACTTGGCCAGCTATCCAACAGTTGCCTAATATTCCCTCTGTGGAGCTCTCCAATGGGCTAAGGTAGACTCTGAGTCCACAGTACAGGTCAACATTACCCATTCTGCCTCCACCACAGGCAATTATGAAATACCTGGAGTGTGTCTTTGATCTTTTTTTTTTTTTTTAGTTTTTGCAAGGCAATGGGGTTAAGTGGCTTGCCCAAGGCCACACAGCTAGGTAATTAGTAAGTGTCTGAGACTGGATTTGAATTCAGGTACTCCTGACTCCAAGGCCAGTGCTCTATCCATTGCGCCACCTAGCCACCCTGTGTCTTTGGTCTTTTACAATCCTTTCCATTTCCTTGCCTAGATGCTTCATGTTGTGCAGGATCTCCTGAAAGGATTCCCTCCCTTAGACACAGAACCTCACCTGTCCTCAAAGTTGACCTAATGGTCTATTCCTTCAGGACTCTACTCCCTGTTTTCCAAAAGGATCAATGAATTTGTGCTAGTGACATCACACTTATGCATTTGGAAAGCAGAGGCAGGTATATTTGGAAAGCAGTCGTCTTGGCAGTCAGACAACTCATCTGTAAAATGCAGGTATAACAGTGCTCATTCCCACATTACCCTCACTGTCCTGGGCTGAGGTACCTACATCCCAAGGTCATGGGAAGGCTCAAATAGAATAATAGATGTGATGTACACAATTTAGAGCAAGATGTTAAAGTTAACTTTCACTCTGATGATGTAAGCATCAGTTTTAAACCCATGAACCAATGAGAAAATTTCTAACTGAAGCATCAACCTAAAAGATAAACTGAGTAAATAAACTGTGAAAAATAAATAATAAACTGTGAAACCTGGAGAATGTTAGAACTGGAAGGGACTTCAGAGATGATCTAGCTCAACCTCTTCCTTTTACAGATACGGAAACTGAGATCCAGGAAAGGAAAATGACTTGGCTGAAGTCCTATGGCTAAATTCTGCAGCCAACCTTTGGAATCACCAGAACTCCACGGGACAAAGATGTACAACTCAACCTGTACTGCTCATGGGACACCTGGGAGTGGTTAAGGGAGAATCTTAGCAAGAAATGAAAACAAAAAGCCCAAACCTGGCTTTCCTCAGCCTCCTAATCCTCCTTGCCAATGGAAGTATCTTTATTGGACTCCTTTTAAACAGAGGATGAAGCTACAAACCTTTTCCCCATGGCTACTTCCAAGAATTCTAATATTGTAAATGAGATTACATTAAAGGTCCAAGCTCTCTTCTGCCCTGAAGGCTGCCCAAGATCTCTGAGTCAGACTTCCCCAAACTAGAATTGCCTAGAATTCAGGTCCCAAGTGCTGAGCTGCCTTCTATAAGGATCAGTTTAACTTGAAGAACTGAGTGTGACATTGGCAAGTAAGCTAGATTTGGAACTGGAAGACCCTCGTTGGAATCCAAGGTCTACCATCTATTCCCTTGGTTACTTTGGGCAAATCTTGGTTCCTTTTGGGCCTCAGACTCTTTTTCTGTAAAATGGAGTAGTTGGCCTTGTAGGGCCTCCTTCTGACCTCCATCTGGGTCCCTGTTCTGTTGAAACCTCTAGATTAAGTCAAGTCTCCTTTTGAGATGGAACCTGAATGGTTATCTGGAAAATACATCTTTTAGATGAGCATTTTTTCCAATGTTTATTATTTTGATATTTGCAAAGACTGCTTCATTTTGCACTTTATTTTATTAGCACCCAATCTATGCTAGTACCGTAATGGGTGTTTGTTGATAGATCATTAATCATGTCAGAACTATGTTTTGTTTTGTTTTTTTATTTGAAATTACAACTGGAGTGTTTTATTCCTTTCCTTTCCTCCTCTCCTCTCCTTCCTTTCTGCTTTTATTTCTTTCTATCTTTCTTCTCTCTCTCCTTTCTTCCTCCCTTCCTCCCTCCCTCCCTCCCTCCCTTCCTTCCTTCCTTCCTTCCTTCCTTCCTTCCTTCCTTCCTTCCTTCCTTCCTTCCTCCCAGTCTTTCTTTTCTATTTGACAAAAGGATTGATGATTCTTACCAAAGTCTCTGACAGATCCTTCCGGTAGACGTAAATCCGACTTGATAGCTCGAGTGATTTTGAGATGGCTAAGTCATTTGGTTGAAGTTCATGCTTTTCTTTAATAAAATAAAAAGCAATAGGATTGTGAGAAGAGTTACAATACTGACAATACTGACTGCATAAATAGTAGCATCTTACAGAGAAATGTCCTGAAAAATAAATCTGTCTTGAACTGGAAAGTTGGTATGACAATCACATGATAACTCTGCTCTGTTCCATTCAAGGAGGGCTAAGGCTCAGCTATGTAAAAGGCAGAAAGGCCTGAAGCACAGGGGTTAGGAACCTTGGTCTGGGAATCAGGAACATCTAGATCTAAGTCCTGGAATACTGTAAGTGCCTAATCAATGCTTTTTTGGTGATTGAGTCTAATGCATGCCTGACCAAGGGCAGCCATTTAATCTTCTTAGACTACAAAGAGTTTCATTGCAGGAGGAAGTTTGCACACCAGGAGCTTTCCAGGCCAAAGAAGAACACAGGTCCAGACTGCCAGCCCTCATCACCAGCTCCCTCCTCATCAAAACCAAATCTGTGTATCCCCCCTGATTTGTACACTCATTTCTGGGGGCCTCTCCACATTCTCCTATCAAGCAAAGGGTTTGTGACAGTGCTTCTCCTCACTGAGAGGTACAGAGGTCCCCTCCCCCCACTATGTACAAGCTAGTATCTTCTAGATGATGAAGGGAACTGAACAGCTGGACCTTGGAGAAGTCGGATGCTACTATGATGGACCCAGACTACAGGTGACTACAGAAAGAGAAGGCAGAGAAGGGGAGGGGAAGGTCAGAAAATCATTCTATTGGCTCTACATGGAAAGAAGGGCTTTGCACATTCAGCTCCTATATTTTCACTAGAAAATTTTATTTTCAGCAGCAAAAATACTTTTCAAACATTATATAAGTGGTTCAAAGGAAAGTAAGGATCTGAGTTCAAATTCTGCCTCCATTATTTATTACTTGTTAAGTCATTTAACCTCTTTCTGTCTCAGTTTCTCATCTGTAAAATGGGGGTAATCACATTACCTACCTAACAGGGTTATTGTAAAGATCAAATGAGATAATTTTAAAGTGCTTAGCACAATATTGGCATACAGTAAGAGTAATATAAATGTTGGCTGCTATGACTCATTCATAGACCCTAGGATCTGCTCTGCTAAGATCCATTCAGGCTAGACTAAAGCTGGTGACCTCTCCCCTTCCTTTCTTCCCTCCCTCCCTTCTCTTCCTCCTCTTCCCCCCTTTCCTTTCTCTGTCTCTCTCTGTCTCTCTATGTCTCTCTGTCTCTGTATCTCTCTCTGTCTTTTTTATCTCTGTTGCTGTCTCTCTGTCTGTCTCTGTGTCTCCATCTCTGTCTCTTGCTGTCCCTCAGGCTCTCCATCTGACTGTGTTGCTGTCTGTGTCTCTGTCTCTGTGTCTCATTTTAATTCATAGGCTTCCCTTGGGGTTTAGGAGGTGTTTACTTTGTGTCTTTAAATTTTCACTTTGTTTCTTAAGTCAGCCAATGTGGCTCTGTTATTAATCAACAGAATTACTAAACTGTCTCTAGAATGTGGCCTTGGGGGAGAGAATGGAAAAGACCTGGAAGAGGAGAGAAATGGAAAAGACCTGGAAGAGGAGAGAGACTTAAAACTGATGCATTTTCCTGAATTTGATTTCTGACTGGGGCTGAGTCCAAGGAGAAAATTATTGGTTTATTTGAACAATTTCCCAGGACAGCAAGAATGCGTTCAAAGGGTTTTTCTGAAGGAAGCAAGCTAGGCAGCCATCGTTATCTGGCAGCTAGTTGAAAAGGACCCCCTTTCCCCGAGGGGAGGAGGGTCAAGGGCGTGGCCAGAGAGAGAGTCATGCCCCCCGGGAGGGCTCAGCCCACACAAAGGGCCAGAGAGAGGAAAAGTGACTGACTTCTTTGTCTGCCTCTGTACCAGCCACTCTTATGAGAGAGGATGAGGGGGAGAGGAAGGACATAGGGAAGGGGAGAAGAAGGGAAAAGAAGGGAGGATGAAAGAGAAAGGCAGGAAAAGAGAGGGAAGATGAATGGGGGCAGAAAGTGAAAGGAAAAGGAATAAGAAAAGGGAGAAGAGAAAGAAGAAAGAAAAAAGCATTGAGGAAGGAATGGAGAGCTATAGAGAGAGAAGGGAAATGAAAGAGAAAGTCAATGAAAGGGAGATGGGGAAAAAGGAGAGAGATAGGGAGAAGGGGAGGAAGGAGAGAGGGTGAAGGGGATAAAATGGGGGAGAGAGAAAGAAAGAAAGAAAGAAAGAAAGAAAGAAAGAAAGAAAGAAAGAAAGAAAGAAAGAAAGGAAGGAAGGAAGGAAGGAAGGAAGAAAGAAAGAAAGAAAGAAAGAAAGAAAGAAAGAAAGAAAGAGGGAGGCAGCGAAAGGGAGAGAGGGGAGGAAAGGAATGAGACGACCCAGCTCTCCATTCTGCTGACCCCCCCCCCAAAGGAAATAAAGCTGGCTGCACTTAAAACCAAGGTCACGTTAAGTCCCCTCCCTCGGAGGAGGCCGCGCTCCACGCAAAGCGGCTTCTTTAATAGCGGCAGCACTCAGGTTTTAAACGACTCCCCTCTCCCCCGCGCGCGGCTGCAGCGCCGCCGGGATGTGCCGGTGCAGATTAGAAATCTATGAACTGCTGCTGAGTCTGGGCTAATGGAGGATGAAAGCGGCATTTCCCAGCGCCATAGAGTCGTGGGCCAGCCAGGAGCCGCGTATGAATTGTCCGATTCCCCGACGGCTCCGGGCTGATGGAGGGCCTCGGGCTGGCCCGGCCTCCCCGGCCTCCCCGGCCTCCCCGGCCGTCTCCGGAGCCTTCGGAGGAGGGGCCGCCGCCCTCGCCCGCCCCGACGAGCCCCCCGTGGAGCCCCCCGCTGGCTCCGCCACCCTTCCCCCGGGGACAGCGCCGGCTGGAGAGCCACGGTCGCCCCGGGAAATGGCTCAGAGGGAAACGGAGACCGTGTGGCCCCTGCGCGCCGGCCGGCGTTTAAGGGGTAATGGGGGGGCGCCGGGGCTGGAGGGGGAGGGGAGCAATGCTTCTCTGCCAGTCCCCGGGCTCGGCTCCCCGGGAACAATGGAGCCTCGCTGAGCGGTCTCTGGAGCCCCCACGGGAGGGCCGGGAACAATGGACAAACGGAGGCCCCGCGGCCTTCCTCCGGAGCCTCAGCTCTGCGGCCGCTGGCACCTGGCCGAGCCCGAGCGCCCCGCTTGTGCTGGCCGGGGGTCCCGCCAGCCGGGTGCCCCAGAGCCAGAGTCAGCCGCGAGCCGCAGCTTGTATTCCAGAGGGCCAGGGAGCCGCTCTGGGGGCGCGGAAACACCCCAGAAGGGCCCGGCGGGGCCTCACGTCGTGCGGGGAGCCCGCAGGGCCACACTTCTCCCCTGTATTTTCATAAACAAAGTTCCTAGCCGTTGGGTAAACAGTCTCTCTCTCTCTCTCTCTCTCTCTCTCTCTCTCTCTCTCTCTCTCTCTCTCTCTCTCTCTCTCTCCCTCCCTCTCCCTCTCTCCTCCCTCCTCCTCCTCTCCCCTTTCTCTCCTCCCGGTTCTCTCGCTCTCCCCCTCCCCTCCAGCCATGCCACCCTCCGGGTAGAGGCGCTTCTCTAGGGTCCCCCCGAAGAGCCCCGCCCTCCTCTTCCGAACCCTGAAGGGCCTTCCTCCGGATGCCATTCCTGGGGGGGGGGGGATTCAGCATCCACTAAGACCCAAGAATCGGCTGTTGCCACGGAAACAAGGGGCAGAGGCAGCCTTTCATGGTTCCTAGGGTCACCCGGTTGGGGTCCCAGAGGGGACCCGCCCCCAGAATGTCCCCCCCCTTCCCACGGAAGGAGACTCAGATTAGGGTTCAAGCAGAGGAAGTGACTCACCCCCTGAGAAGGTGACAGCCACCAGGGCCAGGTCATCCTGAGCATGTTGGAGCTTCCCGGCCACAATCTTGAGGATCTCCTGCGCGGTGCTGGAGACCCCTGCCTTGACGCTGATGTAGGAGTGCTCCGTCAGGTAGACGTGGCAGAAGACTGGAAGCGGGAGGGGGAGAGGAAACAGAAGATGAGCACGTTGCCCCAGACCTCCACTTCCCTAGACTTTTGTTCATTCACAGTGTGTATGGTCAGTCCACAAGTATGTGCCGAGGGTTGTGAGATACATGCTGTGACAGCAAGACGAGCCGACCCCTGCCCTCAGGAAGCTTCCAGTCTAACAGGAGAAAAGGTACCAACTAGCTATGGACAGGCTACCTTGGAGATGGTCCTGGAGGGTAGGGGGCGGTACTGGCACTGGGAGAGACTTCTGTAGAAGGCTGCATCTTGACAGGAATTTGAAGAAAACCAGGAGATGGAGATAAGGAAAGAGGAGCATTGCGAGTCTGGGGGGCGACCGGGGGAATGCTTGGAGCTGGGTGATGGAGTGTCAGAGAGGTCAGTGTCCCTGGATCCAAAAGGAGGAGGCAGGGAATAAGGTAGAAGAAGATGGAAGGTAGGAAGGGCCAGGAGATGAAGGACCTTGAATGCCAAACAACAGAGGACTGTATAACTGTATATCCAATTCTAGGAGCAATAAAGATTGTGGGGGGAGGGTCATCTAAATAGATCTTTGTTTATTTGGGGAGAATGGAAATATGTTTCAATCTAGGCAGCAGGACATGTGTGACGGGTGGACACATCTATACTGAGAGTGTACCCACGGAAAGCGAAGACTTCTTACAGGAGAGTGAGAGGCTGGCGCTGGGCGCCCCATCCAGTCCTGTGACCACAGGCAAATCATCTAATGATTTCCAGTATCGTCAGCAAATGGACACCAGCCTCAGTGGGTTAGTGTGGGATGTTTATAAAGGCCCTTGAAGAGGCAAACTCATCGCCTGCCACATAGGGAACACAATTATTGCTGGGGTGTAATGGATCATAAGAGTGAGAGGCAGTGTGGGCTAGTGGGTAGAGAGCTTGGTCCTGAAGTTCTGGGTTCAAGGGACACACAACATGCATGCTGGCTGTGTGACCTTGGCCAAGGGTCACTCAAACAGGCAGCTCTAAGACTCCAAGCTGGAGAGAGGGTGCTGATCTGGATGTTGCTTATTCACTGAATTTCTCTGCAGATGAAATCCCTATTAGCCAGGCAAAATGATGAGAGTGATGATGCATTGGAAGACTAGAGACTGACTATGGGAAGGGACTTCAGAAGTTTCCCATCCCAGCTGTCTTGTTTTACAGCTGAGGAAACTGAGGCCCAGAAAGATTAGCCATGGGACAGTGATCTGAGAGCTAGGGAAGGGGATAATAATCAGAACCAGGATTTTATTGTCAGTGCAAAAACTCACTCCCCAATACAGTTCTGAAACGTCACTTAGTCCCTTTCTGAGATTTTAGGGATCTTTCCCAGGGTCAGACTAGAAGATATAAGCCCTAGTTTTCCTGCCTTTGAGGTCAGCTCCCTATCCACTGCACCACACTGCCTGCTCACTCAATGGCATAAAAATATATGGTTCTCTGTGGAGTTTATCTTTAAAACTGTCAGATTTAAAGGTCCAATCAAGAAATTAATTTCCTTTTCCAATCCTTTCATTCCCTGAAACACAGTCAGGAAGCACATAGAAGTCTTGCAACCCCACCCCAAAGATTAAGGAAGCCCTTGGTGTTTGGGGCTGCCAACCCTACTCCTGACTGATGAATGAAGCAGGTCCCAGACCTAGCCCAACCCAGCCTCCTTCTTAACCCACATAATCCCTTTTCTGGCCTCTTTGCAAGGCAGGTGAACCGGCCTCTATAAAGTCCTTCATGGCTTAGTCAGTAGAGTAGCAAACAAGATTCCCACACAGTATCCTTCCTAGATGTCTGCCCCAACCTTGGAAACCACCAGCAGCTCCCAAAGGATGTGAGTCCAGTGATTTATCTGAAATCTGGGCTTAAGATAAGCTAAAGCAAGGTCCCATTGGTCCATGGTGGCTGCCTAAGTTTCCCTTCAATGATTGGGAAAAAGTCAGCCCAGGGAGCCACTGACTTAAGGGTGGGAGGGCTGGTTGACACCCTTTGGGGCTCCGGGCAGGGCCAGAAAGCTTCCCAAAGACAGAATATCAGGTAATTCCTCCAAGGGAAAGTCTGCTGGAGTAGGAAAAAAGTCTGCTCCAACAGGAGATGAGGGAGGAGGGTCTAGGGAGCTGCTCACCTAGCCAGGGAAAGGAGGTCTCTGAGGGCACCACAAACTCAACAGGAGTCCTCAGTGTGGCATAGAACAGCCCAAGAGCTAAGGGAATTGCAGCCTGCCCTGGGAGGCATTGGCAGCCAGGATGGGGGGGGGGAGACGCCTGCCAGGGTATGTGGTCTGGGGCAATGGGTCCAGTGATGGATAAGTGTGAGGAAAGTCACTGAGAAGTGAAGAGGAGGCTTGGATGAGTGTAGAGATGAGAGGGAGCGGAGGCGGAATGAGAAGGGGCTAAAGAGATGGAGGCAGGATGGGGAGCCAGGAGGGATGGAGAGCCAGGTGGAAGGGGGACACAGAAGGGAGAGAGGCAGCTCTGAAAAGCTTCCTGTTAGAGTTAGCCCCAATGACATAGGTGGTCTCACAAGGAGGTGGGCTTCCCCTCCCTGGAGTCCACCAGAAACCAAGCCTGGATGACCACCTGTGGAGAACATTCCAGAGGGGTCTCTGTTCAAATGTGGCTATTTGAGGTCCCTTCAAAGGGACTGGGGGTGGCCTTTGGCCTTTCCTGGACAGAATGTGACCTCAGCTACTTCAAAAATCCAAGAAGCAAAAAGAGAAAGTCTAATCCTTGAAGTGTTCATGTCTAATCCTCTGGATATCTGTGCCCCTTCACTGATCATCCTGAAACCCAAAGGGCCTCAGAGAGAAAAGCTGGGCTCCCTGGAAAGATCAGATACTGGCCCTTGGGCCCCGGGCCAGAGAGAACGGTGGTGGCCTCTGGCTCGGCGGCCTGGTCAGCCGTATCACTGACATCACACTGTGTGACAAGTGTCTGTTTCTCTGCTCTTCGGAGGATTTGCTGGGGCCGAAGCAGCGGATGGAAAAAGGCCGTCATCTCCCCCTTGAACGGGCAAGCCCACAAATCAATGCATACAAGATATGTTTACACCTCATTAACTAGGCTAGTGAGTACAAGAGCTGAGGGGCCAGGAAACACCAGGCCACTTTATACATTCAACCTCCAAAATGATATAATTAGAGTGTAAGACAACAGGGCCAGGGACGTGTCCTTGCGAGTATCAGACAGGGCTGCATACGCCATCAGCAGGCCATGGGCCAGGAATGGGCTCCTGGGGGATTATCGGACCCAGAGGGAAGGTTGGGAGGAGCCACTCTGATGATGACTATCATTGTCAATCCGAGTGACTGGACCTGTGTTTGTACAAGGGGAAGCAAACCCCCTCTTCCAATGAATATGGGCATCTTCTCTGTTATTTAGGATCTGCCCAGGATCCCACAGCCAGGATGTGTCTGTCAGAGCGCAAAGCATTCTGGTCCCCAGAGTGACTGGATTTAGGTCTCCCCCACCCCATGATCCCATCTAATTTTGGAAGCAGAAAAGCAACTACTTTCAAGGTTTTAATTTTAAAAATTGAAATAATGCAGTATAATTTTTTAAAAGATTATCCATATCATCAAGAACTTATAAAGGTCTAGTTTCTCTCCTTCCTCTGCCCCCTACTGATGAGACCACAATTTCATTTGGGAGGAAAGGGGACACTGATCATTTACAAATGGTCCTCAGGCACTAATGGGCCCTTGGCCCTGACCCTGATAGGTGAAACTCAGAAATCTTTTTTTTTATAATTTTTATTTCAGGTTTTTGCAAGGTAAATAGGGTTAAGTGGCTTGCCCAAGGCCACACAGCTAGGTAATTATTAAGTGTCTGAGGCTGGATTTGAACTCAAGTACTCCTGACTCCAGGGTTGGTGCTCTATCCTCTGTGCCACGAAGCCACCCCTGAAACTCAGAAATCTTGCCCTCTGGTCCCCTCCCTGGGATTATCCTCTCTTCTTTCTATATATACATTCACACATATGCATGATTTTCCTGATGGAATGTAAGTGTCTTGAGGGCAGGAACTGTTTCACGCCTGTCTTAGTAATCTCCAGGGTCTGCCTAGTGCCCTATTGCTCATGGATGGATGGTACTGGGCTAGTCAAAGAGCACAGTGGACAGAGAGCTGGGCCTGGGGTCAGCAAGTCCCGAGTTCAGACACCTCTTAGTTGTGTGACCCTGAGTGAGTCACTTAATTTTGCTTATCTCAGTTTCCTCACCCATAAGGGATAATAACTGTCCTCCCCTCCCAGGGGAGTTATGAGAATAAAGGAAATAATGATTCTAAAGATTGAGAGCAATGTCCAGTGCAGGGAAGGTGAGCCAGGTCATCTCACTTCCTGGTCATCTTCCTGAGTTGGGCAGGAGTGGCGCCTGGAAGAGGAGCTCCTTGCGGGCTGTGGATTACCTAATTAATTAATGCTTATTGATTCCTTGAATATGGTGGAAAGAGCACTGGCCTCAAATTCAAGCCCTGGCTGACACTGCTTATATTTTCCTGGCAATAGTATAATTTCTCTGAGCCTCAGTGTCCTGATCTGTCAAATGGGGAAACACATGCATGCAAGTATACAGAATATACACATGGATATGCATGTTTCTATATGTTTATAAACATACACACACATTTATAGTTACATATACATGCATGCATGTGTATTTTTCCTTGCCTCACAGTACAAAAGCACTGTATAAACTCTATAAAGGCCTCTGTAAAGCCGATCACTGTGCTTCCTATTCCTGGAAGTGTCTCGTGAACATGGGAAGGTCTTGCTTGGATCTTAGAGAATTGAAGTTTTCTAGAGCCAGGGCAATAAACCCACTTTCCCCCAATCCGACCTTGCTTCTCTCTAGCACATGGAGGAGAGAAATGTCTAAATGAAGAAGCTAATTGAGGTCAGAATTGAAATCAAAGCATTCCCCTCAGCCCTGGAGGCACTTGAATGGTCACCTTCAGTCCGGGCTCTCCCCATCCCCTCCATCCACCCCCACCCCACCCCACCCTTACTTACTTTCCTCTGTTTCACCCACAGTTCCTCGGTGCTGGAGCCAATTCTCCTTAAGACTAAATTGGTGGAAAAGGGCTTTATTCTGTAGAAAAGGAGGAAAGGACAATGAAGGAGTGTCCCAGGGCCTTTGGAAAACCACTGCTGGTTCCAAGTCTTTTCTTTCCAAAGGAAATCCACCCTCTAATCTTAGAGAAGGGAGTTGCCCCAGTGAGCACAAACAGAAGTGCAGAGTCTGAGTAGAGTAGCTGGTTGGGGCTGGCTAAGCCCTGGGGTCCCTGGCTTCACCTCTGGGCAGCAGAGGGCAGGACTCTGGGACTGGCAGTGCCCAACCTTCTCTAGAAAGATGCATTTACATGTACTAAGGGGACTCTCTACACCTCAGCCCCAGCCCCAAGGTTTACCTGGCAACAGGGACATGATGATTTTCCAATCCCTCCATTTCTAAGAAGGCAACCAGGGTAATTTCATCATCACCGGCTCCCAGCTCAGGGGCTGGAGAGAACCTCAGTGTTCCCTCTCAGCTATGTTATAGAGTGGACGATCCTTGGGAATTGGAGTCAGTAAGACCCAAGTACAAATTCTGTCTCAGACATTTACTCATGGGTGACCCAGGGCAAGTCATTGAACTCCTCTCTGTCTCAGCTTCCCCATCTGTAACTTGGGGATGATGATTATAATATCTGCATCATAAGATGTGGAGTGCTTTGCAAACCTTAAATGTAAATGTGATTATCATTAGCACCATTGTCATTATCATTACTATCTAATCCTACTCCATTTTACAGATGAGGAAATTGAGTCAGGAGGAAAAGTAACTTGCCCAAGCATTGGCAGTGGGATTTGAACCCAGCCCTCTTTCTCCAGAGGCAGAGTCCCTTCTCCATCACTCTAGCTTCAGTTTAGGAAAATTTAGGATTGAACTATTAAGGAGACATCTTTTGCTGTATTCCGTCCATCTCCCCCATCTCCGCCCAGCTGGCGGCATTTGTCCTCGATGGACTGACCCTCTCTGTCTTCAAAACCAACCAAACTGAACTGCACCAACATTTTTCTTGAGCCAGTGATTCCTTTCTAACCTTGAGTTCAGCTGCCCCTCTAAGTGGGTTTGCCCAGGGACTGGATCACCTCATTTCTAGAGAGGTCAGGGGGCCAGTGGCATGGCAGACTCCACTCCCACACTGATTCAGAGAGACCAGGCCAGAGTCAAGATCATGGGCACTCAGTTTGATTTTCCCTGGCCCGGCCCCAAGGGGATCTCGCTGTGGTCTGGGTAGGCTTCCTTTAACTCATGAAGACATGCCAGGGGAGGGTCAGCAGGGGAGGCATCCTAAGGGGCATCCTCCTAATTCTTACCTTTTTGTGTGGTGAGTATTCATCCACAGTGCTGAAAACAGAAAGTACAAAGTCAAATTTGGTTCAGAAAAAGAGGGCAGAGCTTGCCCGCCTAAACCTCCCTCCCCTGAGAAATGTTCCCCCCATGCCCAGCACACTCAGAGAGCAGTTCTGCCTTCTCACTGACACTAAGAAGACAAGAGACTGAGTGTGGGATAGTGGAAAGATCAATTCAGAGTCTGAGCAGGACCTGGGTTCAAATCCCTATCAGTGTGACTTTGGCCATATCACCGGACTCTTCCCTCAGTTTCCTCATCTGTAAAACGAGGGGTTGGGCTAGAAGCCCTATAGGGTCCCTTTGAGCCCTGGATCTAGAACTCTCTGACCCATCCCCCTGATCAGAAGACAATGATCCAGATGAGCCAGGCCAGATCCCATGTTCCACCTGGGACCTCACTCTGTGAACTTACTCTGTTTTGATCTGCCTCCTCCAACTCCTGGAATCAGTCGCCCACCTTACTGTGCAGAAAGGGCTTTGAAGTCAAACCCAAGAAGAGTGGCCCAGACCCAAGCCCCGATGTGCCAGGCAAGGGGAAGCATGCCAAAGACACATTATGGGAGGAGGATGCCCACATTTCTCTTGCCAATCAGTGGCTTTCCAACTGCAGCGGAGGGGACAAGGGTGAGCCAACCCTTCTGCTGACTCTAACACATTGAAGAAGAAAGAATCCCAGCTGTGGAGTTGGACCCTAGAGGGCCCCCATTTCACAGATGAGGAAACTGAGGCCAGGACTGATGGCATGAGTCACCAAGACTGCCAAGGGGCAGAGCCAGGAATGAAGGTCCTGATTACATTAAATCAAAGGTACCCCAGGAACAGTGGGGTGATCTCCATCGCCCTGTGCAGGGAGAAGCAGTTTTTCCCCCAATGAGCTGCCTGAGACTAGAGAACAATGATGAGAAAGTGAAACCTGAGATTTCTAGCTGCTACTAGCCTGGCGTTAAATCATTTTTATTTTTAAAAAACGATTTTTAGGCCAGAGAGTGTCTGTTCTCCCCTTTTAAGATTTCAGCCCTATTTTCTCAAGTTATTTGGTCATTTCCTTCCATTTTAAAAGTCCTTTTCCCTCTATTGTGATCAAATGTAGAATGAAGTCACAAGGGACAAAAACTTTGCGATTCTGGTAATAACTGCCCCACTGTCCCTTCCTTCTCCCTCCCCAGGTCCCCTACCCCAAAGCCCAGAAAGCAGACTGCATCTGAAGCAAGGATTATTTTGGATTAAGCTGACACAGAACCCAATTGTGCCCCATAATCCTTCCATTTCCTCATGTTTACATAATAGTTTGATACCCTAGAAACAACACAGTGCATGTGATGAGGAGCTGAAGGCTGTCAGAATCAAAGATGGCAAACCTCGTGTCCCGACATACTCCAGATGACTGAGGATGCCCAAGAGTACGGCGTGATAAAACTAAGCCTCTGGAACGGAGCGGGGAGGGCCACAGATCCCAGAAACTGCCCAGAGAAAATCCCAGCAGCCCCTTTGTCCTGACCCTGATGGATCTCACTGAATTAAATGATGCTTGAAACTGGGATTGAAATGGCTGGTCAAGGCAGACTCAGCTCAATCAATCAACAAGCATTATGCCAGACAGGGGTGGGCTGGGCCCTGGACAAATAGGAGGCAGCCCCTTCTGGCAATGAGCTTGCCATTACTATTAGTTTTTTAAAGGGCATCTTGGTTTGATGGGCGCTTCAAAACTGTCACAGGAAAATTCCCACTTTTAGTATTCAAAGCAGGATTCCCCTTCCCTCACTCCCAATCCCTATGTGGATTATAATGATATCAGAAAAATCTAATGATGACTTGGCTGTTTATTTATCAAGCTGACGAGGGTGGGAATGGCTGATCATTTAAATTGGCTTCTTTTTAACTTCTTTAATCATGAACACCTAGGCAAGAGGGGCATTTTTTGCCAAATGAAGGTTCTTGGATAAAGTGGGGTTTTTTAATCTTTTAAAATTGAATATATACTCTCAAGAGACTCCATAAGATTTAAAAGAATCTATAAGCTATTTATAAAATGTCTCTTTTATTAAAAAAATCACATATAACCTCCTTTCCTCCATTCCACAGTGATTGTATCAGCATCAAAATTAACTTTAGATTAAATTGACCCCTCCCCCAAAACATTTTAGTTTTATTTTAATTTTTAAAAAATCTTGAGAAGTAGCAAGTGTCAGCCTTGGAATAAGAAAGACTGGGGTTCAAGAAGTATCTCTTCTATATTGACATTTTGAGATCAAAGGGAAGTAATATTAGTCACCTCTAAGCAACTCCCTAAGAAGAAAAATTACAGATTGGCTTCGGTGGAAGGTCTTTCCATACTGGGAGTTCTCCCATTGGGATGAAATCAGAAGTCTGGTCAAAATAAAAAAGCAAACTGCTTGTGTTTTGGGGTTTGTTTGTTTTTTGGTTTGCTTCTTTAGGAAATTCTATTTTATCTGAATCATTGTTACTTCTATTTTGACAGAGAAAGTAGACATTTTATTTTTTTTAATTCCAAAAGACAAAAGAATTATTTTGGCTGTGGGATGACAAAAAGCCATGGGCTCAGATGGAATTCAGGGATCATCTGGACACCACTTGTTGGTTCTCTGTTACCTTTTAAATTTCCTAAATTTAAAATTTATCTTTTAAAATTTAAAATTTCTCAATTTGGTATATTGAGACTAATTTAAAAATGGACATGCCAATGGAAGTAAAAATGGAAAACAAAATGGCCAGCTTACTGCCGCCGATGCATCCCAAGGATCTTCTGCAGTTCTTTCAATTCCTTCTCAAGGACTGGATATTCATAGATGTCATCTAGTACGTTCCTGTATATGGTCTGGAAACACACAGACACACACACACAGAGAGAGACAGACAGACAGACAGACAGACAGACAGACACAAAGACAGACAGAGAGACAGACAGACAGAGAGACTTGAAATTATTTTGTTGTAATTTTTTAAAACGTTTATGTAGTACTAGAGGCTAAGTCCTTTACGATGATTATCTCTTTTAATCCTCACAACAACCTTGAGAAGCAGGTCCTCTTATTATCCCATTTTACAGATGAGGAAATGGAGGCAAGCAGCATTTAAGTGATTTGCCCTGGGTCACAAAGCCAGTCAATGTCTGAGTCAGAATTTGAACTCAGGTCCTCCTGATTTCAGACCTGGTATTCCATCCACTCTGCCATGTGATTCTGGCCAAGTCTCTTAACTTCTTTCTGCCTCAGTGTCCTCATCTATAAAATGGGGTTAATAAGGGCATCTTCCTCCTAGGCAGTTGTGAGCAGCAAGAACTCAACAAAAAGAATGAAACAATCCCTCTTCTTGAGCAGCTGGCATAAACTTTTCGTGCATTTGCAAATTAATAGCTCACATCATCTGTAGGAAAAATAAGTCCGGAAATGTAGACTTTAGCTGGAGATTGCTATCCACTTCAGAAAATGTTGGTCTCAACCAGCCAAACCAAAAGACACTTTTCTACAATTCCCATGAAATTCAATAAAATAATCTCTCACATGGTCTTTTTTCTTTCAATCAAATATGTCCAAGACCTTCCCCCTTTGAAGGCAGGTCCCTGAACATCAGAGGACCACCAGTAGCCCCGAGCTGTACCTTCAGAAACATCTTGGAGTGTTCATCTTCGGGCAGCCAGTCTTTGTAGAGCCCGATCCACTGGGACACAAGATGTAAGACCTTCCGCTTTCGCCGAGGAACATCCGAATTTTCTTCCTTGCCTTGATATTTCTTAGCAGAATAGGTGAAAAAGGTTAAAGAAAACACGTGGGCAGTGTCCCATAGCTCTAGTCCCAATGATGGCAGGCCCTTTCTATTTTTGTCTGCTCCGGTATATTCATGGGCAGATTCCCCTGAGTGATGATGCTCACTCATGGGAGAAAGAGAGAAAAAACCAAGGTGTCCATGTACAACACAGAACCAAGTGCCCCAAGAAAAAGAGCCAGGAACCCAAGGGAAAGGTGATGCCCAAGAGGCCTGGCCATGGCCAAGTCTTTAACTCTGGATGTGGAGCCTGAGCATCTCCATCTGCAACCTCAAAGGACCCAAGCTGAGGGCATTTCAAAGGTCAGCAGCAACCACAGAGGTCTGGTCTTGGCTTAGCCTCAGTTCAATAGGGTAGAAGGAAGTAGGTCTGGCACTATAGTGAAGCCTCTTGATTCCTTCAAGAAAAATGTTTTAAAATGTATAAAATAAATTACATAAGAATCCAATTATATTGAAACCTATTAATCATGTAAAAAATATTCATGGGCCCCAGGTTGAGAATTTCTGCTTGGGAAGAGACAGAAGGTGCCCTCTAGAGCCCTGAATGTTAGCTAGGGACTAGGGTTTAAAACAAAAAAACTCCAACTACCAGACCTGGATCCCAAAAATATGGGTTCAAATCCCCCCCTTACTTAGAACTCAGATCACCTTGAAGACTGAGTGTAGTCACCTCCTTAGCAAGATGGATGGGTTGAACTCTATCACCTCCCAGGTTCCCCCTAATCCTTTGTGTAGAACAGGGGAAAGGGAACCCCAGCTCTGAAGTCAGAGGACCTGCCTGACTTTGGGCAGATCCCCCAACCTCCTTAGACCTCGGTTTTCTCACCTACAAAATGAGAAGGCTGGGTTGGCTTAGGACCGCCCCCCACCCAGTTCCAGATTTCTGGTCTAACATCCTTTGGCCCTGATTTGAGCAGAAAAATGACCAAATTTTCTAGAGATGTGAAGGGGACCGTTAGTCACAGAAGGCCACAGGCCAGGTCTCAGCTCAAGCTTTCATCTCGCCCTGGGCTCTACATTGTACACAGGAGGTGAATCATAAATAAGCATGTTTCTGAGCACCCTCGTTCTTCCCCATCCAGGGACAATCAGCAGGTGAGAATGATGCCTGGGCACATCTACCACCTTGGCCCGCTCAGCAGGGTGGGAAGCCTTTGGTGCTCTTGACTGGAATTACCTAGTGTTTTATGAGAAAATTCTAATCATAAAGTCAGCTTGCCTCGTAGATCCTGCTTTGTCTGCACTTTTCAATCCAATGTGGCTTAATCACTCTTGCCTCCTACCTCCCCTCAGCTCTGAACACACTACACAAAGCCCGGCCATTTTAACATTCAGTAGAAAAGAGACACGAGAATCATGCCATTTCCTTTTGGTTCAACATCCAATGTCAAGACTGGGAACAGGAAGAAGAGACACATGCTACCTTTAAATTAAAATTATAATGTTTTGGTTTGATTTTCCTTGGAAAGGGGCATTTTAAACTAACATGATATGAATTAGAGGTAGTAGGAAAGGGGTCTTAGAGTCAGGCTCTTGAAGTCTGGGTCATGCCTCTGCTGTGTGAACCTCTCAGGTCACTTAACTCCTGTGACTCAGTTTCTTCATAGGTGCAATGAGGATAAGCATAGAAACCCATAGGTAGCGAGTTAACGTTCAGAGCTTATGCAAATCGTTGCTTTCCTTCTTCTTTGGGACCAATATAATATAGGGCATTCTGAATGAAAAGACCAAGAGGAAACAGTCCCTGCAGGGACCCTCCAAAAGAATACACAGTCACATCAAAGAGCTTGCTATGAATAAAGGATGGGACTGAGGAAGCAGGAAGACCCTGGTTACATGTGTGGGACCCATTTGTTCCTCATTTTCACAAATGGAAGGAAATAGAGCAGCAGTGGATAGACTACCAGCCCTGGAGTCAGTAGGACCTGAGTTCAAATGTGACTCAGACACTTAATAATTGCCTAGCTGTGTGACCTTGGGCAAGCCACTTAATCCCATTGCCTTCAATAAAAATTTTAAAAAAGGAAGGAACTCCTTGGTATCAGACTCCCTTTTCAGCTGATGGTAGCCACTAGCTACCCTGTAACTTCGCATTCTCCTGAGTTTGTGGTCCAGGTTAGGTGACTAGTCCATGGCCACACAGTTAGTATTCACCAGAGGCAGGACCCCAGTCCAGGGACTCCTGGCTCCAAGGCCAACCCCTTCTCCCCATCTCCAAGCTATTTCTTGGCACCCGAGGAGGGCTGACATAAAGATGTTGCTTAAAGGCTGGCAAGGTTCTTGACAGACACTGTCTCCCTGAGCTTCAAGCCTCCAAGGCTGCTGCCACCCAAATTATTATATTAGCTTTATTTTACAGAGCGGTGAAAGAAGAAAAATGCTCTAGAATTCCTCCTTTTACCCCCCTGGGGGTGTGTGGGTGAATGAATGAACATCCCAGGAGATTTGTCAGGATTCATAAGCAGCCTAGCCATGTAACACCAAGCAGACAGCAATGTGAAAAGGGAGAATCCGATGGCTTTCTGTTATGTTTTAATGAAAGCCATTCCAGCTTTTCTTGGACTTGAAATGCCAACAGCTCCTCTCAGCCCTCCCCTTCGAAAGTCTCATTTTTCTCCTCTGAAACATGAAGCATTATGCCACTTAATCTCTAAGCTCTCTTCCAGTAGGAGAAGTCCAGGATGCTCCTGGAGAGGTCAGAGGCCACATCACTCTGAGCCTCTTAGTAGGAGACCTTGAGACTTTCAAATTCGATTCACTTGTAAAAATGTGGGTGATTCCAACTGAGAGCACCAAAGGCTTCCCATCCTCATGAGCCAGGGAGTGTTCTATAGGAAGCCGGGCAATATTCTGACCTGCTGAGAGTCAATGAGCCAGAAATAACTAGGGCAATTAGAAATATGCTTATTTCCACCGACTTTTATTAAACTCCAGCTGTGTACAGAACACAGAGAGTGTTAATAAAAAGTTCAGCCAAGACCTGTCCTGTGCCTCTGTGGAGCTAATAGTCTACCTCCCACCTCTAGAAAATCTGGCCACTTTCAGGTTAGCTAGTATCCCTCCTGGGGCATAAGCCTGAGGACCGGACGATCGTGTGTTCATTGGTTTTTCAGTCATGTCAGACTCCTTTTGATCCCATTTGGGATTTTCTTGGAAGATATACTGGAACAGTTTATCATTTCCTCTTCTAGTTCATTTTACAGATGAGGAAACTGAGGCAAGCTGGGTTAAATGGCTTGCCCTAGCTTGTCACCTAGCTAGGAAATATCTGAGGCTGGATTTGAATGCAGGAGGATGCATCTTCCTGACTCCACACTGGCACTCTATTCACTGTGCCACTCAGCTGCCCCTTTCCCTAACAATATTTTTCTGTAAATTTAGTATCTCAAAATAATTAGGTAATCATGATTGACTTACAAATGACATTTCCTCTTCATTATCATTGCAATCCTTGGTTCTGGGTAGGAAAGGTGAACATTTATAAGCTTTAAAAGAGTTAGGATTTGCATTCTTTACTGATTTTCCCATGATACAAGAAAGGGCAGGATTCTGGAGTCTCATCTGGGTCACCAGAGATGGGGCGATGATCAAAAGAACCATTTTCTCCCATTCCTGTTGTCATTAATAGAGGTATCCACACTGCTGCTCTCCATGCTCTCCCTACCTCATTATATTTTATAGTAGCCTAAGAAATGCTTTTAGCAGGGAAATACTCTAAGTTGAAAACAATATACGATGTCATATCAGCCCAGAGAGTTAAAAGAATTATGATGGACCAGAAACATTGCCAGGCCATTAGCATCGGGGTTCATGATGTTCAAATGGGGTCATGCGAATATCAAATCCTCTTCCTATAAAATTTCATGATGGGCTATAATGGAATCCTCAACTGGGTATGGCAAGAAAAGCCAGAATTATTTACTGAGGCTTCACTGGTATTTTCTCATAAGGATGACCGGGCAGCGTTAAGATGGAGTAGATTCGCTGGGAGGCTGTCTTTCAACATTACAAGTGGTTAATGTTAAATTGGATTTAACAGTAGTTAATAACAAAAATACATTCATGGGGTGTTTTAAAGTTTGGGGAGCAGATGAGATATATATATATATATATATATATATATTCTCTACTTTGTGCAACCACACTATGAGGTGGGAGCCATTATCACTCCCATGTACAGATGAGTAAACTGAGGTAAACTGGATTAAGTGACTTGCCTAGGGTCACACAGCTAGCAAACATTGGAGTTTGGATTTGAACTCAGGTCTCCCACACTATACTCTGTGGCCCCACCTAGGGGCCTATCCTATAACTCTTTCTCATTTCTCCTTGGGCCATGAAAAAGAAGCAACCTACATCCATCATAGTCATTCATTAGTGCACTGAAGACCTGAGTTCAAAACCAGCCTTAGCCACTAGCTGGGAGACCTTGAGCAAGTCACTAAACTCTGTCTGCCTCAGTTTCCTCAACTATAAAACAAGAATCAAAACAACACCTTTTCCTCCCTGGGTTACACATCAAATACTGTTTGCCAGCTGCTTAGTTTAGTGACTAGTATAAAGTAGGTGATTAATAAATGCTTTATCCCTTTCCCCCCTTCCTCCCACCTCATCTTAACCTCAGTGATGAAGATGTGAGGCCTTCGCCTGCCCCCTGCTCCCCCGCAACCTGTCTAATTAAGCAAGGCAGATGGTTCGGAGAGTGAAACATCTGTTGGGACTGTAGCCTATAGGGCGTCCTGCCGTTAAGAAAGGATATTGCCTCAAAAGCGCCTGGCACAAGTCATCGGTGGTCATGAAGACGGTGTACGTGAGGAGGAAGTCGTCCAGGAGGGTCTCTGTAGAGAAAAGCAAACAGTCAGGGTGAGGGGGGGCTGGCATTCACCATTCATCCCCCACAGTGGGTCTGCCTGGCTACACGCATTGGGGCTCCATGGGCTAGGTGGGCATTGGGCTCCACATCAGTGAAAGGGAATACAAATGAATGACTAATGTCCATGTGGGAGAGGTCATGAGCTTCCTGCATCCTGGTGGGATTCAAGCCCTGGGGAGGATTTTGGAGCCTCTATCTTTATGGGAGGCTGAAACTTTCCAGAAGCATTTACCCTGTTGATAGTAAGGGAAGCAGAGAATGAATCCCAGAGGGCAGGAAGGGACCCTTGGTAAAGTGCCATTCTCTAAGAAGGCGAAGGAACTTCTGATTCTTATCTTGTTCAGCTTGTCATAAGCCTGATCCCTTTGCTCAGCTGAAAATTTCCATCATTATCATTGCATGCAATTGGAAAAATAAAATTTCAATTAAAAGAAAAAAGAAAAAGAAAATTTCCATCAGAGATTGATCCCTTTGCCCTATGTGAACTCGATGTTGCCTGGGACCCTGATGTAGGAGGAGTCACAGTCCATTTCCAGGAATGGACTTAAAGGGAAAGAAGTCCCAGAAGCTTAGGGCTAGGTCTTCCTTTGTCTATTTAGCCCTGAATCGTGGGTACTGGGAATTCCCTCCTGGATGGATGCCGATGACTAGCTTGTCCATCCTGTCTAGTCTTGGGGAATTTCCCAGGAGCTGAGAATTGAAATGCCCTGTTTGGGGTCATTATCTAGTAGCTGCATCAATCAGAGACTAGATTTGAACCCAGGTCCCCTGAAGGTAGGTCTTCTATACCCTCAGTCATAACACTTTCCCATATTCCTTGAGACCATGGATTCATGGATAGAGACCCGGCTGCCTCAGTATCATTTCTAACAAGCCTTGGAAAACTTGAGGAAGCCACTTATACAGAGTGACCCACGGCAGTGGCCTATCTCTGGGCCATTTCTCTCGCTATCCCCCATACCTGGACTAGTTTCTTCCCATGTCTTTTGGAAGGGGTCGCCCTCCAGTCCCTGATCCCCCGATCCTCCTTTTGTTTGGGAGTAAGCTCCCTTGCATTTCTCAGATTGTTTGTTGTCTATGGTTTCCTCAGTCTCTCTGTCAGCACATGGATCACAATTCTCTTCCCACCCAAAGCAGGAGGGATTGAGTGCCCCTCCATCCATCTTCAAGTCACAGGCAGACAGCCCTGCCCAGAGCAACTGCTAAACCAACAAGGCTGAAGACTGGTCCTCGCTAAGGTATCCTGCCTGGCTGATGATGCTAGATGGAATCATGGCACAAAGCACTGGACCTCGAGTTAGGAAGACCAAGTGCAAATCCAGACTTTGACACTAACTAGTAGTGTCACCTTGGGCAAGTCACTTAACTTCATTTTTACCTCAGTTTCTTCAACTGTAAAATAGGGCAAATAAGTACTTTCTTTACAGGGTTGTTATGGGGATCAAGGGATATATTTGTAAAGCACAAAGTACACAGTGCCACATAAATGCTTGTTTCTTTCTTTCCTTCCTCTCTTTGGACCTCAGTTTCCCACTCTTTAAAAAGAAAGTGGATGGATGAGGTGACCTTTAAGGATCTTCTCATCTCCTGGTCTTGGATGCCAGAATTCTTCAGCATGGTATACCAGAATCATCTCATTAAACTAAGACCAACTTTATTAATATGGGTCATATCCTCAGCATTAGGGAATGGGAATAGACATTAATTAAGCACCTATTGTGCACCAAACACTGTGCTAGGGCTTTACAAATGTCATTTCATTTGGTCCTCACTGTATCTCTGGGACAAGGATGCTATTATTACAGAGGGGGAAACTGAGTCAGGCTAGAGAGCTAGGCCAGTGCCTAAGGCTGGATTTGATGTCAGCTGGAGGACAGAGAAGACCATCACCTTAGACACCTGGCCATTTCACCCTGGAAGAGGCTTTGCTAATGAACCGAGTTGCCACTGAGTCCTGAGGGACTGGAACAAACACATTTGGTGTCCACCTAGACAGAGTCCCTCTCCCCAGTATATGACAAACTATTTCACTGAGGCCTCAGAACTCTCAATGCTGCTTTCGCCTTGGCTCTAACCATACTGAATATTTAAATAATAGCATCTGCCAAATACTCCATCATAAAATGTTAATTAAAAAATTTTAAAAACAGGTTTTCTTTATCACCACAAGAAAATAATGGGTCTCCAGTGAAAATCTTATAGAATGACCCAGATTCCCAACACATTTGGCTATGACCTTTCATCATTTAACCACTCCATTGTTCCATCACTTTTTCCTTTAAATACATAGCATCCCTTCCCACTTGGTATAGATATCAGACACCATTTGTTTTCTTTTTTCCAGCATGGATGACTAATAAAAGTAATTGAGTATGATAGATAAAGTGGCCCCTATCAAAATGATACACTTAGGCAAAGGCATTTTCTGTCCACATTCTTGATTTTCACAGATTCAGGTCTTCTAAGTATTTAAAAATATTTCTAAAAGCCCAATGCCATAGGAATTAGCCCCTCAAGACCATGAGTCAACAGCAGCATGCCTACAAGGGCCAGGATATTCAACCTCATCTATATTCAAAAGCCAAAGGTTATCATTCTTTTATTCTTTCTCAAAGATTGCTATTCAACTTTGGGGAAAGAGCAGCTTTGTATATGAAAGCATCTTCCCCTTACACAAGATTAATGCTCCTTCAAAAACCTAACACTCACCTCCATCCCAACACCCTAAATCAAAACAGATCTTCCTTTGGAAGATCCAGCTATTATCCCCATAGGGGTCTTGGCCAACAAATCCTCCCTAGAAAGAGGCACCCAACCTAGGTCACTGTGAAAGCTGCAAAGATCTCCCAGCATCATTAGGAGACAAATCTAAAGTGGCTTCCAAGGAGATGATCCCACAGTGACTGCCTCAAGAGCTCTTAATGACCAGCAGGTTCTTAGTACAGGGAAGACCCAAGGGAAGAGTTTTCCTTCACCAAGGCAGGTTAGAACCTTCTCTGTCATTCATAGCTTGAGAAGGCTGCCCAGAGTATGGGAGCTTGTGACTTGTCCAGGTTCACACAACCATGGTGTGCCCAAAGCAGGACTTAGACTTGAATTTTCCCTGATTTCAAGGCAGGCTCTCTCGCGACCATGTTCTTACAATGTATAAATAACTCACTGATGACCTAAACACTAAAATGTGATTTTATAATCATTTATAACCATTTTATAACCATTTCCCACCTTTTAAACAACACTCAACCATTGTTGTATATGTTTGGAAGTCACAAAATGTCATCATCTCCAAAGAATGAAACTGGAGAATCTCTCAAAGAGCAATGTGAAAGGCACTTGGTAGGCAGGTGTCATTTATGAGACATTGAAAACAAGGAATTATGTAGGAGCAGGGCAAAGAATGTCATCAAAGAAATGTTCATGAAAAAGTGAGTCGGCAAGTCCAATCAGGTACAAGGGTAATGAGGGATGACAGCCCATAGGATGCTATGGAAAGATAATAAGTAAAGGAAGAAATAGGAAAAATTCTTCATCCAGGTTCATCAGGGGACACATGAACCAGAGCTTCCTGAACAGAGAGAGCTCCATTGTTGGAGAGCCCAGTCTTGTGGGAATAGCAAAGGAAGGGGAGGCCAAGGAGCAGTCATATTTGCTTGTGAAATCCAACCCAGTCCTCCCCTGGAGATGTCCAAGGTCCAACCTTTATTCTATTGGCTCCATTTTTATGGTAAACATCATTGATGCTTAGCAAGAATATCCCCTTGTTTATCTCTCCGTCCAAGGTCCTCAGATGGCATTCCAACTTTTTTTTAAGATTTGAAGAAAAAAAACCTACAATTTATATTTAAGAAATTAAATATTTGGCTTTTTGTTTAAGAGTTTAAACGTTTGTCTTTTTTCCCCCCTTTTTGCTTTTAGTGAATCAATTCCTCCTTTATAATTTAAGAATTTCAAGCATTTTGCAACTTCCAGTCTACATCTGGAGCAAATGTCACCCTTGGGCAGGGATTGGGGAGGAAGTTTGGGATTGAAAGTCAAGAAGATATGGGTTCAGAGTCCGTCTCTGGCGTTTAGCAGGTGTGACTTTGGAATTCTACCTCTGGTTTTTATCAGGTATGGCCTTGGCTAAGTCCCCTAACTACTAGAGGACAGTTGTCTAACCAACCTGGGGGTGAGGCTCAAAATGAAGCTGCATTCTAAAGCTTACAAAATGAGTATGAGATAAGCATCAGTTTTCACCATCCCCAACATTATCACCACCATAGTCATCAAGTTTTAAAGCTAGAAGAGCCATGGGGACCTTCCTGTCTAACGTCTTCATTTTAACATGGTTTCAAGAGAAGGCATTGACTTGTTCATGCTAATAAACTTCTAAGAATGAGATTTGAATCCAGATCTCCCTAACTACAAAGTCCAATGTCCTATCTGTCATACCCTTCTGTGCCTCCATGTCCACAGTGGCACTCAGGGCACATCTTAAGAGACTCAACCTCAGGCCATTTGGGAAAGGTTCAGTAAGGCCTTTGAATCTTACCTGAATTATTCCTGTATAAATCAGAGAAGGAAGAGAAGGAAAAGAAGATTCTGAAAGGGAGATGGTCCTGGGAAAAAAACAGCAGCTTTGGAGTTAAGAGGACCTGAGTTTAGATCCACCTCTGCTGCTTATTAGCAGTGTGACCTTGGGGTAATCGCTTCCCTTCTCCTTCTCAACCTCAGATTACTACTTAGAGGAGTCAAACTAATGGTGGTTCGGGAGCAGGTCTCTGCAAAACTTCCTAACAGCCTCTGGGTCTGCTCCCTGGCCACCTGCAAATGGCAATGATTCACCCCTCTCCCGAATGGAACTGAAACACTTTGCAAAGCTTTGAAAACCCTCTCCAAGTCAAGGCTGTGTGACCTGTCCTTGACTTCAAGAAACAGAGCTAAGGGGTGCCGGGGGTGGCCCCCCAGGCTCTGTACCGTCATTCCAAAAACCCTGAATGCAGACCCAAGTCTAAGTGGCTTGCTCCCTTTGAATCTCTAGGCATTCAGGTTTTTTAATTTCAGCCCTTTAAATCACAGAATAAAAACACACCACCCCTGAGAGCAGTGTTTTTTCCTGGGGGCCCTTATTTTTGGATCTGAGGTTTATTATCTTGTTCCCAGCAGGATGGAATGTTCCTTTGAGAGTTCTCTGCAACTCAGCCTACACAGACCAGAAACCGCCTGGTCCTTGGAAGGACCACACCTCCTGACCCTGAAAGCTCTCCCATTTTTTTTTTGTTTTTAAAGATGGGAACAGGCATTGAGATAACACTCATTCCTAAAAAGATACGACATTTAAAGATAGTGTCTTATCCAGTGAATGACTGGGGAGACATTTGTCAAATGGTAGAAAACAATTTGAATGTTTTTAAAAATATTTAACAAAGTACAAAACATCCTACTCCCTCTGCCGTCATCCCCCAGATCTTCCTTTGAGAATAGAAGGGTTTGAGCACACACACCCCCCCCCCCAGGAAATTTTCCCAAAGGCCCTGAAATGTTTCCTTCTATAATTTCAGTTTTTCTGTCACTTCACTATGACACATCATAGAGGCAGAAGATCTCAAAGGCATTGTATCACTTGCAGTTTGGTCAAGGCCATGAGCAATCTGATAAAAAAAAATATGTTTGTCATGGGCATGGGGTCTGAAGGGCATGAAATCATAGACTTAGAACTGGAAAAGACCTTGGGAACTACCAACACTATTCCTGCCCCCATTCTGGTGAGGAAAAAATTGAGGCCAAGAGACTTTAGTATCTTACTCAGATTCACAAAACCAATATTTATCAGAAGTGGGCTTTGAAGCCAGTCTTTGTGATACCTCTATCCACTAGGCAATATTGTCCTTTCAGTATTTATAGAGAACCTTTTAAAAATGTGCGAATCACTTTACATAACATATCATGTGAGCTTCCCAACCCCTGGAAGGAAGGTACAAATATAATTACTAATAAACTAATGATATGCTTCATTTACACATTGGGAAACTGAGGCTAAGATAGACAATAATTTCCTGTTGTTGTCATTCAGTTGTTTCAGTTGTATCTGACTTTCCATGACCCCATTTGGGGTTTTCTTGGCAAAGATCATGGAGTGGTTTGCCAATTCCTTCTCCACCTCATTTTACAAATAAGAAAACTGAGGCAAACAGGGTGAAGTGACTTGTCCAGAGTCACATAGATAGTGAACATCTGAGGCTGGATTTGAACTCAGACTTCCCTGCATCTAGAAACACTGCTCTATCCACTGTGCTATCTAATTGGCCCTAGGTCTCCTTCTATTCAAGGAAAGCAGGATATCCACTGTTTGACTGAGGATCCTTAGAGGGTAAGGATAGGTCATATGTAATTCAATTTGCACAACTGCTCACCATCTACACAATTATGTCCTTGATGGATATTTTTAATAAGAGGATTATTTTAAAACTTTTTACAAGAACCTTCCTTCTATGCTTCACAATGATGTGTCAGACCCCCAGGATCTGAGATACCTGTAATGCCCATTACGAATTTGACAGAAGCTTATAGACTTGACTTGATGTCCAAGGCCGGGCCAGTAGAGCACCATCTCTGACCATCCGTGACATGGCTAATAGATTCCTCCATACCCACTCTTTCCTACTGCCTTGCATAATCTTTAGAAAAAATTCACTCTATGACCCCCGTATACATTTCTCTCAATGCCAATACCTCCCTCAATTCCAATTTTCTTCTTTCATGATCTGAATAATATCATCTCTTTTTAAATGACTTTCCAATGTCTTTCTAGCCCTAACCTCTCTCCCAAGAATGAAACTTCATCAGATTTACATGTTCAAGAAATATCAAAAGGAAAGAGGGCTCCCAAAGCCCCATTGGAACTGGAAGGCAGAAGGTCCATAATGACTGTTTCGGCATGCTTAACCATTGGCTAGGACGGTCAAGGCTCGCACAAGATGGGCAGGCAGGGATGGTTTATAATCAGCATAAATGGATGGAGTGAATCCAAATAAAAACTCAACTCCATTGGCTTACTGGGAAAAATCCAAACAGTGGACAAGACTTCCCAATTTAGTCCCATTTATTATTAAGATCAGTGATAAGGACATAAAACAGTTTGATGAACAACCCAGTTTTATTATCTCCAAGCACTCTCTTGGGTTGAAGCAACTGCCTTCCATTGAGGCGCAGCAGGCGGGCGCCATGCACAACCCGAGGAGAATTGCCTAGGTCTGTCTGAGTGTTTGTCTGCTGTGGCAGCTGGCCCCCAAGAACTACAGATTTATCATGCTAATTTTGGTTCTGGGTAGAAGTTGATTTAATGCTTTAAAATCATTTGGAATAAAAGCAAAAAAAAAAAAATCCTGAATATTAACATCTTAAATTAGTACCCAAAGATACACAAAGTAATTCCCAGGAATAAGACAGATCTTTCTATCTGAATCCATTTAAGGATAGCTCACCAGGCACCACAGAACAGTCTGGATCATCAGCTTCCTTTCCAAACTTGGAATGGGCTCCTCTTCTAACTATACAGGATTTCTCTTTATATGACTCTAGTTCACTGAAAATTATTGACAGAGAGAGGGGGGCGGTATTTGGCAAGCAGACTTAAAATTTTATAATAAAATAATATTAATAAATCAACAAGCATCTAAATGGATAGAAATGATTTTGGGGGAACTGAGGCAACAGATAAAGTGGACAGAGAGCTGGTCTCAGAGTTAGAAAAGCCTGGGTTCAAATCTTGCCTCTGGTTGAGTGACCCTGCGTAAGTCACTCATCATTTCAGGGACCCCCTAGGCAGCTCACCAAGATGAGACATTTCAGACATGAAGTGTGAAGACATGAAAAGTGCAGGCCTTGAAGTGCCAAAAATGTTAGTAATTGTTACAATATATTCATCATTGCTAAATTAAAGGGAATTAATTGGACTCTCTTTGGTTTTCCATGAACTCAGCACCAGGCTCTACATGTCCTAGGGGATGACTGTGGAGCATCCCTTTGGTTTGCAATTCCCTAAATCAACAGTGACTGTCTGGATCAAGTTCCTACAGATCACGCACTTGCCTCCATCCCATGAACACCTGGATAAATAAGTGGGTGGCCGCAGGACCATGACTCAAGCAAATTCTGCCTGCGGGCAGCTGTCAGGCCCTTCTACAACTTCCTGTTGTGCCCACTGGATCAAAGGGACTCTGTGGCACTTCTGGAAGTCATTTGGATAGCCCTTCCCAAAACTCCCAGGATGTTCTCTTGGGGGGGGGGGCGGGGCTTGAGGCTATGCCAAAGACAGCCCAAGTTCAGACAGGCTCTCATGAGAGGAAAAGCTTTTCTGATGGGCCTGGCAGCCAACTCTTGGTCAATGGATTGGTGGAGGACCAGCTGAAGCAGCTTCAAGAGGATCCATCACTAGAAGGCCAATGACCGGGCAAGGTCTGGATGAGGACTTGCAACTTATGAAACTATCAGTGACAGGCCAGGAAGGGCAGCCCATGGGTCAGCGGAGGCAGACGTGGTTCCCATGATTTCATCCCCTACCTCTCACAATGAATGTGATGATGGGAAGGTCTCCTGGAGTAAACACCTACACCCCCCCCCACACACACACACACATTTAGAGATATAGTGGACCCTCTCCTTTTACACCTGAGGAAACTGAGGCACAGTAGAAGTTTACTGGACTGTTTGAGGTCACACAGATAATAAACAGCAGAGAAGATTTGAATCCAGGGCTTGTGATCAAGAGTTAACCTCATTACCCTGTAAAGTGGAGCCTTTGTCACAAAATTACAGAACTTCAGGCTAAAAGGAACATTTTATTCCAATTCACATCTGAAAGGAAAGTCCACTGACATCCCTACAAAGGAGCTGCCCAGGGTCTGCTTAGGAACTCCGGAGAAGGGGAGCATCAGCCCTCCTGTCAGTAATCCTTGGGAAGTTCTTTTAGAAGGTCCCCTTAAATGTCAACTTCTCTCTGAGAGGATCCAAGTTCAAATAGATCCTCACACACTTACCAGAGTATGACCCTGGGCAAGTCACTTAACTTCTGTTTACCTTAATCCACTGGAGAAGGAAATGGCAAACCACTCCAGTATTTTTGGGAAGAAAACACCCATGGACAGTATGATCCACAGAGTCATGAAGAGTTGGGCACAACTGAATGATTAAACAAGGATAACAATCAACCTCAATAGATACTGTTTGTGATTCATTTTCACATGGGAAATTAGAATATTCTCTCTCTCTGGCTCTCTGTCTTTGTCTCTCTCTCTCTCTGTCTCTCCCCCCCCCTCGCCCCCATATATACATTCCCATACACACACAAACATATATACTTTAAAATGATGCAATCCCATAATTGTCCATAGTCAATCCGCCAAAGCACAGATGCTCACCACTGAGATTTCTACACTTAAGAAGAGATAATGACAACATTTCAAATAGGCCCAGATAATCACTCCAGAGAATTTGATGACTTCTTGAGCCGGAAATGAATAATGCCAGAGCCTTAGGAAACCACTTAAAGGTTTATAGACACTAAGAGCTGTCAATCACAATAGATTTCTGTCTCTGACAAAAGAAGAGAAAATAGACTTGTATTTCTAGAGTCAAAGCCCATGCTAGGTTTGCACACTATAAATTTCACATATTGGGGATAAAGAGAATGTATGTTCAGAAACACAGACTTCAAGGACACACAAGATAAGCCCAATACATTTCTTAATTTATTAATTAACACAAGGATTAATTTCAGGGTAATGGCCCTAATAATCTATGAGAAATCTGGGCTGCATAGTATTATAGGATCTGTGACCTGGAGACGAAAGGGAACTGAGAGGCTTCAGTTAGTCCAACCTCCTCATTTTACACTTGAGAAACCTGAGACTCAGTGAGGTTTGGCATGCGTCACCAGGGAGCAAGTGATGAGGCAGAATTTGAACTCAGATCCTCCCCCAAGAAAAGGGGCCAGTAAAATCCCTTCTAATCACCACTGAGCCTTGTAAGGAACCAATGAAGGATTCAGAGATGGGGCCCAGAAGTTGGCTTCAAATCCCTGAGAGACTAGCATATCAGAGAGATTGGATCTATTCTCTATGACATCAGAGTATGGAATGAGACCAAATAGGTGAATATTAATTACAGGGAGGAAGGTTCCAGCTGACCATGAAGAAGAGCTTTCTCACAACTAGAGATTCATGAAACAGTACAATGAACCCCTTCCTTCTAGGAGGTTACTCTAACCATTGAAGATCTCTTAAGGCAAAGTTTGGGTTCATTCGTGGTGGGCATTCCCATAGGGCTTCATTCTCTGTGATGCCAAGGTTGGTCAAAGTACAAAAGAGAAATATGGCCCAACAAAGAATGTTCTGTGCTCTTTTAAAGGAACAACTAAAAGAAACTCACCATTGCTTTTAACCAGACAGTGAATCTGGAATCAGATGCCCTGAGTTCAAATCTCACTTGGACATTTATTACCAGTGTGATCTCTGTGGATTTGAGTGACTATTTCACTCCCCTGGGATTGGTTCCTCACTTAATTAGACTAGATGGTCTCGGATGCCCATTTGATCTTGCCAGACAATTTGATTTTAAGCTATTTTTTTTTTTTTGGTTTTTGCAAGGCAATGGGGTTAAGTGGCTTGCCCAAGGCCACACAGCTAGGTAATTATTAAGTGTCTGAGACCGGATTTGAACCCAGGTACTCCTGACTTCAGGGCTGGTGCTTTATCCACTGTGCCACCTAGCCACCCCTAAGCCAAATTTTTAAGACAAAATGCTTTGTGTAAGAATACTTTTTTAAAAAAGAACAAAATGGAATAATAGCACATGTCAAAGTGTCTCTTCATAAGACTCTAAGAGCCCACAATTTGGTAAAATGCAGGATTGTAATCACCCACATTCTTCCCCTTGACATCCTCCTACCCCCCCTCAACCAACTCTTTCTTGAAGTGATAGAAACTTTGCATCTTCCTTCCAAATGCAATAAATCCCATTTGTGGCAAGGGAAATATCCTATCTAATGTAAGGGAAAAATGAAAAACAGCTTAACAAATGAAAGCCCCTCTTTTACAAACACACACCAAGCAAGACCTTGTCTACATAGCTTCCTTCCAAAGCACCTCATTCCTAATTTTTGGTTTTCTCATCTCCTTTGGAGTTCACAACAAGTCTCACAGGTGGGTGTTGTAATTATTCTCACAGAAAGGGAAACTGAGATGCAGAAAAGTCACTTGCCTGGGGTCACATAGTTAGTTTCTTCCTATCGACCCCCTCCTTTCTTTTTTTGGGGGGGGGGGTTGGCAAGGCAATGGGGTTAAGTGACTTGTCCAAGGTTACACAGCTATCGGATTTGAACTTAGGTCCTCCTGACTCCAGGGCTGGTGCTGTATCCACTGCGCCACCTAGCTGCCCCAGACCCCCTTCTTTCTTATTTAAAAGTGAGTTTAGACGCAAATCAAACATCTCCAGATGTGAGGATAACAGCTGTCACCAAGTTTCTCCCACTTCCCTAGTGTTTCTTATTCAGCTGCAAAGAAGTCATCAATTACTGTCAAATAAGCTGATGATTTGGAGATGTCAGGACTCCACCAGGAGAACTTGGCCTGAGTTGACCAAAATTGTGTTAGAAAACCATCCATCAGTCAAGAGATGAAAACAGTTTTCAATACCTTCAACTGAACTGAATTGAGCCATTCTGAGTGCTCCCAGTTCCCAGGCAGACTGCAGGGTCTGTGAAGGTGGGAGTGGGTGGGAAAGAGAGAGTAGAGGAAATGCTCACAGCTAGAATGGCCCAAATAATAGCCAACTCCCCAAAGCAAGGGAGCTTTGATAGAAAAAAAAATACAATAATTAAATATAATTACCACAACAAAATACTTTTTGAGTTCTTTTCACTATGTTCTCTTCAGTTCAAATAAGAATGTTTTATTTACTTTTGACATCCCTGCTCCTGGGGAACACTGGGCATCCTTCTCTCCTTCCCAGTCTTCCCACCCTTGCTACCCTTTGCATCAGAAAAGTGACTTTTTTCAGAACAGCAGAGGACAGACTCAAGATGGATTCTTTTCTGTGAAATTAAAATGCAGTAACACCTCACATGCACAGTTTTCCTACCTAAGGTACTAGGAGGATGATTCTACAGTCGGTGTTTAGGCTTGGGAAGTTTCAAGGTCAGATGTATGGTTTCATTGCTGTGATCAATTCCTCCTATTAATGCAGAGCAACAGCTCATCTTTAACCTTCTTAGAGAGTTGGGCACTAGTGGTTAAATGATGCATCAGAGGCAGGATTTTATTCACTTCCTCAAGACTTCAAGACTGTCCCCCTCTAAGCTATTTTTCCTCTCCTAGAGGCACAGAGCTTTTAAACAAGCCAAATTTTGCTAACAGACTCTGGGTATGTCTATGTCCGTCTGTCTGTGAAGAATGGACCCTTAAATTGGACCAAAATAGTATTTTCCCTAAAAGAAATACATATTCTGGGGAAGTTAGATAATACAGTGGATAGAGGATCAGTCCTGGAGTCAGGAGGACCTACGTTTAAATCTGGCCTCAGAAACTTAATAATTACTTACCTGTGTGACCTTGGGCAAGTCACTTTCAAAAACCAAAAAAAAAAAAAAAGGAAATGCATATCCAACTGTCTTCCTTCCAAAGCATCTTTCCTTATATTTGTTGGTTTGTCATCACCTTTGGCCTTGCAATAATGTTTTCTGTTATGTCCCTTACAGTCATAAATGGGATGTAGGACCACATGTACCTGCCTTTGCACTGGAGAAAGGAGAGCACCAAGAGATGGCCTTTAGTAATCAGAGTAAAGCAACAAGGATTCAGATGTGGGCAAGTCCCTGTCCTTGCTCCTTTCCTCCCTCCCCTTCCTCTTCTTCTGTCTCTCTTCTTTTCCTTTCCTCTCCCACTTTCTTTTTCTTTTTCTCTCTCTGTCTCTCTGTCTCTCTGTCTCTCTGTCTGTCTCTCTCTCTCTCTCTCTCTCTCTCTCTCTCTCTCTCTCTCTCTCTCTCTGTGTGTGTCTCTCTCCATCTTCCTTTTCATCTCTCTCCCTGTCTCTACTCTCCACCCTATATGATACTAAATACATTTGTATAAACTCTGGGAAAGCTCACTATCCATGTAAGTCTCCTAAAACTGGGGGGGGGGGGGAAAGGGAGGGAAAGGGGGACAGCAAACTGGCTGAACAGTTTCAAATGCAGGACACCACCAACAAAAAGCTCCAAAGGTGGAGAGTGGGGATAATGAAAAAAGGAAGAAGTGTTACAATGAAAAAGAAGTTGAGGCTGGCAGAGGACAAGGACCCGGCAGATTGCTGGTATCTGAAAGAGCCGCTAGTGCCCCAAAGGACATCACTACATTAGTTGCCAATTCCAACTGATTCTATGGCGCCACTGTTTAAATGAGGTCAATGATTTGATAGAAACTTCTGGGAAAGATTAACAAATGCAGTGACTGCTCATCCAACAAATTACCATCTAGCAGCCCTCTTTTCTACCTTGATCAGCCCCCTGATGATCAGCCCCTTGCATATACAAAGCCTCTCTCCGTGTAGAGACAAGGCAATAAATTCACGTGGGGGAAGATATCAGCAACATTTTAAAATTCTTACAAGGGCATCTGATGATCCCACACTGCTGATTGACCAGCTGTGTGTGGGGGGGTAAGGGGTGCAATTACCCCTGAAAGAGAAATGGTTCCACCTTTTGCACTGTCGTAAAGATGCTGTGGGGTAATAATTTCCGCAGTGGCCGTTCCAATGGAATGGTCCTTTGGCTCAAACTACTAGACTGCCAGACTCATTACTGACACACTGTCCCTTTCCTTGGATTGTAGGAGTAAGGCCCAAGCGGCTGCTACAGCAAAGTCTGAGCCTCCTCCTTTAACTTGTCCAATGTACAACTGAGATTTAGGGAAGCGGAGGAGTGAAGGCTGACGGAGAGCAGGAACCACCACCACCCAAGAAAAGCCTTCAGACAAGCAATGCCATCTTATTGTTCTGGAGCCCTCACAGTATCACTTCTTAAAAACAACACCAACAGCAAAACATGACTATCACAGATCCATTAACCCATCATTGGTCCAGTCAAAGGTCTATCTTACTAATGGCCAGAGCACAGGGACCTCTTCCGGAAAGCAAAGGAAGCTACAGAAGGAGAATCTTCACCCTGAGCCCCGAGAGAGCTCATGTCCTATTGAGAAGACAGATTATGTCCAAAACGTAAGTTACAAAACGTCACTAAGTAGAAATTTCTATATTATTTCAAAAGAATGGCAAATTATAAGTGATCTGCCGAAAGACCACTCTAAACAAATGTAAGAAACATGCAAATCCCAACAACTCTGAAGAATTTTCTCACATCCTGGAAATTGTAAAGATCACAGAAACTAGAATCAGTCAAGGTAGTAGGGACTGAGGAAAGACAGGAACGGGTAGCACACTGTTAGGAGAGCTGTGAATTGGCCCACCCATCCTGGGAAATAATTTAGAATTGTGAATGATAAACGATTATGATTCCATTACTGACAATACATATTTTTTTCTCATTTTTTTTTTGCAAGGCAATAGGGTTAAGTGACTTGTCCAAAGTCACACAGCTAGGCAATTATTAAGTGTCTAAGGCTGGATTTGAACTCAGGTCCTCCTGACTCCAGGGCCGGTGGTCTATCCTCTGTACCACCTAGCTGCCCCTCTAACAAAATAGCTTAATGAGGTCAGACAGAAACATCCAATACTAACCCAAACTATGCATAGGAAGACTTTTTGTAGCAAAGACCTTTAAGTAAACCAGATGCCCATAAGCTACAGAATGGCTAGAGAAACCATGGCATAGATGGATATGACAGGACAATATTGTCCCTCGTTCCATGCCAAGAGGTGAACCTGATCTGTCAGCATAATATAAATGCCCTTGAGGTGGTACAGACCCAGTGATAGTGTATGTCTGTTGTCCAAAGACCAGTCTGGCTATTTCAGTCTGGGGAGTCTCATCACCAGGGGCGGAGGGGGAGGCTGCAGGGTGATCAACTGTGGGGCCACAGCAACTCTTAAAGTCTGAATAACCATGAAGTTTTAAAGAATGCTCAATCTACATCAGTGAAGAGAGGGCTGAATCTGATAAAAGTGAGGGGAGAACAAGAAAGGACCTTTTAACACAGCCCAGAGGCAAATGGCAGCAATAAATGGCAGGATAAGTCATCAGGAATTTCCCTTTTAGGTTAAAGATTATAGAATCAATACTGATTCAACTTAATTTCCTACATCTGCTACATTTCTATCCCAAACTGATGCTCCTGGTGATGCCCTGGACACTGTTGGTTTCAAATCCTTCCTCCAACATTCACTTTGGGCAGTTGGGTGAGGCATTGGCCCTGGAGTTAGGAGGTCCTGAGTTAAATCTGACCTCAGACACTTGACATCAGACACTTACTAGCTGTGATTGCCCCACATCCAGGACCATCTCCAGTCATCCTATCTATATCTAGCCTCTGGTTCCAGATATCTGGAGGAGAAAGTGAGGCTGAAGACTTAGCACGGTTACCCCTCACTCAACTCCAATTCAAGTGCTTGTCATGGCATCACCCTGATGTCATGGTCATTTTTGAGGATGAAGGACAAGCAACAACAGAAACAACAATTAGGTGGGTGACCTAGGGAAGTCATTCAAGTTTTCTGAGTCTGTTTTCACATCTATAAAATGGGGTTTGAATGTAACCAGATTATCCAAAGCACAGGGCTATTGAGGGGTTAGAATGAGACTATCTGTAAGGTCCTTTCTGAGTGTTATGGCACTGTATAAATGATGATGATGATGATGATGATGATGATGATAGAAGAGGGTAAGAGAATTAAATTTGCACCCAACAGACCTAGATTCAAATTCTTTTCCACTACTTTACTATAGAAAGTGCTCCAGAAGTCTTAGTGCAGTTCTAAGCCATTGGAGCTTGGTTATTTTTATTTTGACTTGGGTTAAAGCTAGGAGAATTTATGTACATTCATAAGAGGGGGGAAAAGAGAATTCTTTTGCATAAACAGGGCCCTTTCCCTCACAGATAGGCATGGTCTTGTCCTTTCTCTAGCTTCCAAAATTCCTTAAAATGAATTCCTATTGGCCCTACCACTAATTTGGCCAATTCCCAAATTGCTAGGAGATACTTCCTAACTTTTTCCCTTCCACAATAACTCTTACAAGCTAGGAAGGAGACTATTAATACAACTCTATTTTGAATTCTATCTCCTTTCTAATACAGTATATAATATAAATAATATCTCTCAGCTCCCAGATTCGTCTTGCCTTGGCAAGCCTAAGAGATAACCACTGGACTCCCCATAGGCTCAAATGGCATCGTTGGTCAAGAGAACCTGAGAAAATATCGCAGCATGATGGGTGGACTCCAGCTAATGAATTTATAGAAGGATGTGAACAAATGTCACAATGGGCAAATGTAGACAGCATACATTGTGCATTGTTGGGGGGGAATGCCCTTGTTGATGAGATTCAGATGAGTGTGTTTCATGCCACTTTTCTCATAGAAGAAGCATGATATTGTATTGTAGAAATGAGCACTGATTTTAAACTGTCTGAAATCTGAAAGATGGATAGAAAATGAAATGTCTCCTAGCAGGAAGAAGGAGGTAGGTATGCTTCATCACCAGTCACCTAGTGTTAGGACTGGTCGGTGCTGGTTCAGAGTCCTGGCACTGTTTGGTCGGGTTTTCCTAGCCAATACTAAGGTCGCCATATATTATTTGTTCTCCTGGTTCCACTTATATCTCCAAGCAACTGTTTAGATAAATCTTCCCAAATGACTCTAAATTCTTTTATTTTTAGTTTTTTGCAAGGCAATGGGGTTAAGTGGCTTGCCCAAGGCCACACAGCTAGGTCATTATTAAGTGTCTGAGGCCAGATATGAACTCAAGTACTCCTGACTCCAGGGCTGGTACTCTATCCACTGTGCCACCTAGCCACCCCCTGACTCTAAATTCTTTCTGTGTTATATCTTGAGACACAATAATAACATTCATAGACCACAATTTGTTCCCCAGTGCCTCATTCAGCGAATACCCACTTTATTTTCAGCTTCTTTTTTGGGTCTAGATGCAGGATTCCAATTATATAGGAAATTCCTTGGGGAAGAAATCCTCTCTTTCAATGCAGATCTGCAACTCAGAGTTCTCCGAGAATTGTCTGGAGCACCAAGCTCCAGAGCCAATATGTGTCAGCAGGGGAGGGACTTGAACCTAAGTCATCCTAACTCTGAGGTCAGAGTCTCTATTCTAGCTTCTTGGGTAATATAAAAATATGCTGCTATAAATATTTGCATCTCCATAGAACCTTCCCCTCTACTATTGATCTCTTTGGGGCAGATGACTGACAATGGGAGTATAGAGTCCGAGTATAAGTAGTTTACCCACTTTTCTGGCATAATTCCATGTTTTTTTTCCAGAATGGTTAGAGCAACCCATAGACACCCTAACAATGAATTAATGTGCTAATACTGATACTAATTATCTCCAATTTAAATCATCCTTGCCAATGGGGTCTCAAGTAAGAACTCAGAGTAGTTTTCATTTTTCTTTGCCTTATTATTCGTAACTCAAAGCATATTTTCATATAGGCAATAGCTTTCAGTTCCATATCCTTTGACTAATTGTTTTTTTGGGAATTGCTCCTGGTTGAATAGATTTATATTAATCCCTATCCATCATGGTTACCAGATCTGCAGTCTACCTGGATTCCCTAGCTTAATCAAGATATTCATACTAAATTGACACTATTATCTAAGCATTGTTGTAGTTTTGTCCAGCAGCATAATCTGCCATCTATCCATACCTGCTCATTCTGTGGGACCCTCATTCATGTCCTCTAGAAGTTTGCTTTGGGACATCTTCCCAAGATGCTAGGGGTCTTCCTCATTTTCTTTGGACATGGCAAGGAAATCAATCAAGCACAAAACAATACCTGTATGCCTTTCTGGGAGGTGGCCCTGGGTTCTTCATAGCTATGCCAGCAAACCCGAACCTCTGGCAGGCCCCTCCATGCTGGAAAGAAGAAGCTAGTCTGGCCACTGGGTAATGAATTCTTTGGTCATGGTAATCCGTGAAACAAAGAACAATACAAAATGGCCCTCAGTCTTATTTGGACCCTTTCCAGTTCAGCAGTGATGATTGCAGGGTAGATGACAAGGAGGCAGAGAGTGGCAGCAATTTTAGATATTATATTAAGAAAAAAAAATCACTTTTTCTATTGAGAGACCAATGAAGTCACCAGTCTGTGTTTCTCTGAAAATGCTTCACTCACAGGAAAACCATTGTATTCTGGTCACTTGATCCTAAACATTTTTGTAATGATGAAATTTGAACCCAAAGCTTAAAGGAGACCTTGGTGGATCCCAAGAGAAGTTATGTTTTCAATAATGAAGTGATGAAGTGCTCTTCAGCTTGCCAATTAACCTTTTAAAAGACCCCTTCTCATATTAGGGGGGAAATGAAAATCTTCCCTTGAAAGAAGGGTAGATTCTCTGGATGAAGCATCATCCATTAAACACATTACCCCACCCAGGGTCGCACCACAATGAAATAAGCAGGTTTCCATTCTTAATCAGTGGATGCTAATAACCTGATGCTTTGGCTCAGTCTCACTTCACTTCCCCCACTTTCTTTAGTAATGAGGGTATTAATTAACCCACAATCCACTGGCAGTGTAAAGGCATCAGCTCCCTTGTTACTGTACAGCATGTCGTGTGCTCGAAGGTGAGAGAGAACAGATTCATCCAAAAGAGGAACGGCTTCAATGGAAAGTCTCATCTGATGTGGGATGCCTGGTAATTTCTCATTAGAGCCGGCTGCCATGGTGGCAGTTGGACCAGGGAGGCTTTGTACCCTCTTAAGAGGAGGAACTCAGAGGGGCTATTTTGCTCACAGCTGGTAGCCCAGATGATGGTCTTTGTGCCGGAGATGAAATGACTTAAGTGGCTCACAAACAGTCTGACCCAGGGCTTGCCAGACAGAGCCTCACTTCAATTAGGACCTTGGCATCTAGGATTCCACTCATGAGACACACGCCAGGCTGGGAGAAAAGCTAAGGGATCTCTGAGTTATCTTTCTATCTACTTCTCACCCACTCTGTCACAAGAAAGAACTTAGCTTCAGCTCTTCCTATCACTCTGCTCCCATTTGCATGAATGCCAACATTAACATACTTGATGTACCTTACTTATCTCAGTTGAATTTCACAATAATCCCGGGAGGTAGGTGTCTTAGCCACTTTTAATTCCCATTTTGCAGATGTGGAAATTAGAGTCAGAGAACCTGGAGAAAAATCCCCTCCATTCTGTTAGCTGTGTGACTCTGGGCAAGGTCCCTAATAATAGAGAGGGGGGCATATTTATAAGTCTTTATCTTTGTTTTCTCATGTCATTCTCACAACAACCCTTTGAGGAAAATGCGGCTATTATGCCCATGGACAGATGAAGATATGGAGGCATCCAGAGGTGAAGTGATTTGTCCCCTTAGAACTTCAGTCTTCCTGACTCTAGGTCCATTACTCTCACATAATGGACCATAGAGAGGTAGCAATTTGACTGGAATAATGACTAATATTTACACCGTGCTTTTAAGATTTGCAAAGCAGTTGACAACTGACAGAGAGCACCCTTACAATAACTCTTGGAGGCAGCTGCCATTATCATTCCCATTTTGGAGGTGACAAAACTGAGGCAGACTTTTTCCAGACCACCAGCTAATAAGTGTCTAAGACAGGATTTGAACTCAGGTCTTCCTGACTCCAACTCCACCACTCTATCCATTGTACCATTTTGCTACCCACCCGATTCTATTGGGTCTTGGGTATCTCACCTGCAAATCAGATAAGAATATCCATAAGCCTCACTTGCCCCCCAGTTGTTGTGGAGATCTCACTTCATAGCAGATACAAAGTGTTTGGCAAGCTTGTCTCATAAATGTCATTTGCTTCCATCTTCCAATTTTGTTGACAACACTAAACTCTCCCTATGATTCAATGACTACACCCAAGGCTGGGCTTCCACCATGCCTGCGGAAGTGGGGGTTGGCCACCCTAGAGGATGGGCAGTGTACCCCTCTGGTTAGGCCTTCCTTTGGGCTGCTGTCCCTCCTCTTTGCCTTTCACTTCCCAAACCAATGGAGAAGGAATTCTGAACAGAACTCTGCAGGAAACCAGAATGATTCCATTGCCATCTCTCTTTGATTCTATTGCCATCTCTCTTCCAAGACACTCTACCCCTCTTAAACCTATGACAGCTCCAGTACATTGGGAATGTCCTTGGTTACTTAATTCCTCAGGAACGTCTAATCAGATGCATCTAATCAGGTGCATGGCCAAATCAGAAAATAGCAGGCAAGGCATTATGCTTTCTTCATAAGATGGAAAAGAAGCATCAATATCCTCAGGAATTAAAAGAGATGGCAGCCCTGTGCCTGAACAAAGCGACATACTTTCTAGCAATCAGTAAACATTTATCAAGAACCTTCTCTATATTGGGCACTGTGCTAAGCAGCAGCAACTTTCTGAAATCCTCCCCAGTGACTTGGTGAGGTCTGAGGGGCTTCTGAGACAGTTTTCTATCACTGGTTAGGAAGCCTTGCTTCCATTTTGGAAGTTCATGGCACTTTTTTCCACAGGGGATTTTTGTCCAAAACTGTTCATTTGACATGATGTCTCCTTATGGATGCACTTAAATTGGCACCAGGTGGAAGAATGATGTTATGCCAGTCAGGTCTAATATTCCATCTCCTCATTAGCTGTACCATGTGGCTGTAAACAGTGGGGCAGTGACACACTAGTGGGAACTTGCAGAAAAAGATCAGTAACCTTGTTTGTAGTTAAGGAGTGCTGCTATCTGCTACTTTTGAAGGACTTCTAGGGTGAGTCCAAGGTCCTTCCCCAGACCCAGGGCTCTGGGGTTCTCTGGCTAGTGTAGTCCTAGATTTCTTAAAATTAAAAATTTGGGGGCTAGAAGAAATCTAATCAGATCCAATATTCACCCTGCCACACTAAATTTTTTCCCTTCCTTCCTTCCTCCCTCCCTCCCTCCCTCCCTCCTTCCTTCCTTCCTTCCTTCCTTCCTTCCTTCCTTCCTTCCTTCCTTCCTTCCTTCCTTCCTTCCTCCCAGAGTAAAAGAACAAGAGCATTCCAGGATGGTGAGAGTCAGAGAAAACTTCCAGAGCTGAGAAATGGACATCTTGTTCCCGGAAAAACAAGGAGGCCAGGGTCACCATATTCATAATATTATACTGTGTTTTTTTTTACTTATTTTGTGAAATGCTTCCCAGTTACATTTTAATCTGGTTCAGGAAGGACTTGGAGTTGTGTGGGGGCGAATTTGACCTTGAGCATGGGGTAATGAGAAATTAATTAACCAGCCTGGAGTCACATGGCCAATCGGAATAGACCTTGACCCTAGGTTGAAGGTCCATAGGTAAACCAAGACTCAGAGAGGTTAGGGGCTTGCTTGGGGTCACTCAGTAAATGTCCAAGATTATGCCAAGCACAGCCAGCAAACCCACCTGGGTGAAACTGTAGGACACCCTGAGGAGGGGATGGGAGGTATCCTGTGACAGTCAACCCAACCACCCCCATCACTAGCTTGACCACCCAACTCCTGATGGAGGCAGCCCAGGACCCTGAGCCCACAAGCCTTGAGAAGAGCAAGGCATCCAGTCCAATGCTCTCAGTCCCTGAGAGATGCAGCCTGGGGACTGGCTGCTCAGGGGCCGCAACAATAGTTAGTGAAGACCTAGAGAGGAAAGTTGTGGCCACCAGGGTCCTTGGTCCTGTCAGGTGATTCATCAAAGAATGAAAGGACTGGGGGTGGCTAGGTGGCACAGTGGATAGAGCACTGGCCCTGGAGTCAGGAATACCTGAGTTCAGATCCAGCCTCAGACACTTAATAATTGCCCAGCTGTGTGACCTTAGGCAAATCACTTAACCCCACTGCCTTAAATAAAAAAAAAGAATGATGGATTTACCAGTGGAATGGAGGCTTTTCCATCTGCCTTGTAACTGAAATCATCTGTGTGTGTTCCCTTCTCCAGTAGATTGGAAGCTCTCGGAGGGCAGGGTCTGGCTCACTTTTTTGTATTTGGGTCCCCAGGGCTCTGGACATAGTAAATGTCTTATACTCTATCCACCCAAGTACTTAATAAATGCTTCACTTATTCATTCATTCCTTCTGTCATCACAGGTAATTATTAAGTATCGGTTGAATGAATGAAATAACTTTTTTCTCCAGGTTTTGTTCTCCCCCTGGTGAAGTGAGAAACTGTCTCAGAAACTTAACTTTCTATTCTTCAAATCAATCAAGCAGAGAGGGAGTGTCACCAGCTCTTTTGTCGCTCCACTGTCTGGTAATCCCATGAGGGTCCCTCACTGGATCAGTCACATTTCCTCTTATCCAGGGAGGACTGGTTACTGAGTGGTGAGCATGCTCCTCTGGTTGTTTAGCCTAAGTCTCCTTTTCATCTCCTAAACTGCCTGGAGAGGAGACTGATGAGAGATGACCTCCAGGGTTGGAGAAACCTGTCTAGGCAAGAGTGCCCTTACTCCATTCCACTGGGGACCCCTCCTCTGCCCCCATGCCAAACATGGGACCATGCCGAGAAACACATGGCTGTCTTCTAGAGGATGAGAATCACCCTCCCTCAAAAGAGACTTCAGATGATGAACAGTGCCCTTGGACACCTGGATGACAGCCCCCTGTCATCCCAGGTGTCTCTCACAAGACATCTGGGGCTCCCCCTAGATTAGGAATGAGGATGTGAATTTGGAGTTATCAAAATATCCTATGTGTGTCTCATTCAACGTGTCCTTCCCAATTTATCTATGTATGTATGTATGTATTCATTAGTTGTTACTTTTTGCAAGGCAATGGGGTTAAATGGTTTGCCTAAGGCTACACAGCTAGGTAATTATTAAGGTAATTATGAAGTGTCTGAGGTCAAATTTGAACTCAGATCCTCCTGACTCCAGGGCCAGTGCTCTATTCACTGCGTCACCTAGCCGCCCTCCAATTCATTTATTACAATGAATAAAAGTGGCAAAAGTTTCCCATGACCCTGGGGCCAAGAATTAGAGATCCCTACTACAAGGCTTTTATGACTTTCAGTCCAGAAAAATAGAAAATACATTACTTTTCCCCTTGATTTTTTCTGTTCTCCTCAGATGTTGGACATGCCAATGTACTATTACTGCCCAAACTCTGCAAAGAGTTCTTTGGAATTAGAAGAAAACTCACTGAAATGTCCAACCCAGAGGTCCCACCATTCAGTGTCTACAGAAAGGACTAGTATCCATAGAATAGTTGCAGTTGTAGAATTTTAGGGGTGAGCAAAAAAGCAAAAAGAAATACAGAAGGTCCCTATTGCTTGGGGGAGGACTAAATAAAGGGTAGTACATGACTATAATGAATGATGTTGTCACATAAAGTAATGAATGGGAGGAATCAAGGAAATAAAAGGAAATAAAGTGGGTTCCCATTGCTTGGGGACTGACTGAACCAATCATCATAAAGAACTATAATGAATGCTGCCTCCTAACCAATGATAAATATGAGTAATCTAAGAAACCTTGATTAAACTTCCATAAAGTGATGCAAGGTCGAGAGAGCTGAACCAGGAGAACAAAATACACAGTGTTAGCAATGCAAAAATAATACTTGGGTATGGGTGAACTCCAGTAAACTGCAATATGCTGACCTTGGCCAAAGAGGAGGAAATGCACATCCCTTCTCTCAATAGGAAATAGGAGTCTAGGGGTGCAGAATGCTGCTTATCTTGCTAGTTGGAAAGGAGGATGATGATGGTGATGGTGAAGATGATGGTGAGGAAGAGGATCTTATGGCACTGTGCTAAGAACTTTACAATTATTATCTCACGTGATCCTTACAACAATCCTGGGAAGTAGCTGCTACTTTTCTTTGGCCTTCATTTTAGAGAAACTGAGACAAACTGAGGTAAAGTGACTAGTCCATGCTCACACAGTTGGTGAGGGTCTGAGACCAGATTTGAACTCAGATCTTCCTGACTCTAGCACTCTAACCACTGCCCCACATTGTATGCCCTTGACCAAATCATTGAGACTCATCTCATCTGTAAAATGGGGATCCCCACATTTGCACTACCCATGTCACCAATCTAGCATATACTGCCAAACACTATATAAACAGGAGTTATTGTCACTGTCATGATCACCATGCATGGGAGTAGGGGTACCAAGAGATAAAGGTAACAAAGGGGCACAGGACGATAGGGTACACAGGAGCATGGGCTAGTGGATGAGACATTGAACTTGGAGTCAGAAAGACTGGAGTTCAAATCCATTCTCAGTCTCTGATTAGCTGTGTGACCCTGGGGAAGTCATTTAACCTTCTGTGCCTCAGTTTCCTCATCTGTAAAATGAAAGGACTAAACCTGTGGGCCTCGAAGGTCTCTTTCAGATATACACTTATGATCCCATGCTTTGTCAGTCAGTTCAGTTGTGCCCAACTTTTTTTGCCCCCATGGAGTTCTGTCCATGGAATTTTCTTAGCAAAGATGTTGGGATGATTTACCATTTCCCTCTCCAGTGGCAAACAGAGGTGAAATGATTGGCCCAAGGTCATACAGCTAGGAAGTTGCCGAGGCTGGATTTGATCTCCGTTCTTCCTGACTTCAGGCCTGGCACTCTATCCACTGAGCCACCCAGTTGCCCCGATCTCATGCTAAGTGTGACGTGATTATGTGAAGAGGGATAAAAGTATGAAGTTTAAGGGTCATCAGGAGAAGCTTGTCCTTGAGGCAAGCTTGGGATTCCATTCAATGACGCCATCAAAAGGCCTTTATTGAGTGCTTGCTGTATGGGCCAGACCCCGTGCTAACCAAAGAGGAGAGTGATTAATCGCCCATCACTTATCTATCAGACCTGTGAGCTCCTGCAGGTAGGGTCTGATTGCTGTCTTTCTTTGACTCCCCAGTTCTTAGCACAGAGTCCAGAATACAGTAGACACTCAATCAATACTTCCTAACTTTCTTCCCCAAACCTTCTTTTGTCCTGTGTGTGTGTGTGTGGGGGGGGGAACTCCAGAGTCAGGGGCTGAGAGCTATTGGGGTCTCATGGCCTGGCCGTGAGATTGAAGTGACCAAGTGAATCCCAGAGTAGTTCTGACTGGGGGAGATGGGAGAAGACATGCCCAGCTCCCGCTCAGCTCCCAAATGCCCAGTGCCAAGCTCAAAGGAGAGTCATCATTCTGACTTTTAAATAGTGGAAACTTAAGAACAAGTCCTTGGACTTTCTTTCAGGAGGAGAAACCAAAACACATCCTCATATAATCCTACATATGGTCAGGAGCACAGATTGAGAGAAAGAAAAGACCATTAGGTTCAGTCCCCTCATTTTACAGATGAAGAAACTGAGACACAGAAAGCTAGATGGTTTCTCCCAGGCTCACCCAGTGAGTCAGTGTCTGAGTCCAGGTCACCTTCACGAAGCCCAATGTCCATCCATCAGCCCATGTCTCTTTCTGTGTACACTATAACCTCCTCTAGAATGTAAGCTCCTTGAGGGCAAGGATATTAAAACACTCATTTTGATGGCATCTTAAAGGCCCCACAATAATTTCAGGAGGTAGGGCATTACCATAATAATTTTGCTTTGTTTTGGCATGGTCTTCCAGCCACTAAATGTTGAGGGAGCAGATTTGCAGCCCTAAGAACATTATTGAAACCTCTGCACCAAAATCAATTATTCACAATAAATGAAGAATTATAAGATTATGACTTTGGGCAAGTCACTTCACTGGTGCCTGTAAAATGAGGGACTTTATTAGGTAGCCTCTGGAGTCCTTTGCAGTATGAGATTTATGATCTTAACTTCCCTCTTGAGACCCCAGCTTCCTCCTTCCTATATTGGGAAAGTTGGAATGGGGGCTTTGGAGTCCCTTTCAGTAAGCCATCTTATTATAAGTTCATCCTCCTCTCGGGGCCTCAGTTTCCTTTGCTCTGTAAATGAGGGGGTTGGATTAGACAGTCTCTGGGGGTCCATCCAGCTCTGACTCTCCCACCCTGGGAGTCCTACTTCCACTACCAACAGTAATTCTCTCTTGGTGCATAGTAGGTTTGTCCATGACTACTCTGTTCTTGCTACCTTGGTCCTTCCCAGGATTATCCATCTGCCACCAGCATGCATGAAAGACACCCCATTGGATATCACCTAATGTGGAATTCCACTCAAAAGTTGCTGAGGTCTCCCCAACTTTCTAACTATAGGGCAACCTTGGCTTTCATGGGAAACTTCTCCCATCATGCTGGGGAACTCCAGAATCCCTCCTGTGAAGGGTGGAAACATGGAATTGGGGTTCATCCTCCCCAATAAAACTTGTCCAACCACTTTCTAGAGGAAATTCTAAGCAAACAGGACTTCTGAGCTATCTGATCTACTGAAGGGGGCACAAAACAAATACCCTGGAGTCAGGCAAATCCTTGGAGCCCATAAGTCAAACGCCCTTCAAGGGGGTTGACCAGTGCAAGAATGCCTGGGGGCTGAAGGCCATGCCAGCTTCTGGGCTGAGATGCACCAGCAAGGGGCACCAGGATGTCCCAGGGCATAGAGGAAACCCTCCAGATAACAAACTCTGAAACCCAAAGGTCTTTCCTCCCAAGGAGCAGAGTGCCTCAAGTCTACTTAGCAATGAGATTAAAGTCGACATCCAGGACCCGGGATCAATAGCGTCATTCCTCCAGGCACCAATGAATTACCAATTCTCGGTGAAAAGTCAGAAGTGCCATATCTTAGCCCCTCCAGATTACGCTGCCCGGCTTGTCTGCAAACCGGTTATGTATCTGGAGGATGCACAAGTTGCCCCCAAGCAGTTTTCTTCCCAGTGGGTCCCTCTGCCCTTGCTCTCTGCATGGCAGGTGGATGTTTCCTGCCAGGCTTCACCCTGGATGCCAACTTGGGCCCCTGCCTCTGCAAGCTCGTCATGGTTGGGAATTCCTGGCGCTGCCCTGTCCCAGGCTGGCATCCATCTGGAGAGGGCCTGGACTGGGCTGACGGGCAGCGGACCAACCCAAACGCATCCCCCCGAGCAGGGCAGCTCGCCTTGGCATTGGCCCTGCCTTGGCAGCCCCGGGCCCCCGACGCATCGGCTGGGCTGGGCTCTCCGGGCCGGCAGGAGGTCCCGGCGCCCCCTTACCTGTTTCTTTGTCCTGGACTTCTTCCAGGTGCAAGTCATTGAGCAGGTGCTCCAGGATCTTCTCGGGAGTCCCCGACACCACCACGTATCTGTCGGAGAGGAGAGAATCGGAAGACTCGTCCTCAGTGGAGGACTGCGAGCGGCTGCTCCACTCATCCTCCTCATCCTCCTCGTCGATGTATTTGAAATAAGGCACATCAAAGGTGGGCAAGGGCAGCTGGCGGCCGCCGGCCAGGCCGGCCGAGTCCTTCCTCTCCAGGTGGGGGTCAAAGACCCTGAGCCGGGAGCTCCCCATTGTGCTGCCTGAGTAACAAAGGCATCTCCCCCCCCCCCCTAGGCGCTCCGATCCCTTGCCATCCCCCAGACAGTCAGTCCATCTGGCTGCTCCCGGCTCTCCGCAGCCCGCTAGGACGTTCCAGAGGCGGAGAGAAGGCAGGCAGGGGGAGGGCGGCAGGGATGGAGGCAGGGATGGAGGCAGGGATGGAGGCACGGATGGAGGCACGGATGGAGGCACGGATGGAGAGCCGGAGCCGGGGGGGGGGGGGAGAGGAGACAATCAGAGAGAGAGGGAGAGGGCTGGAGGGGCAGACGAGTGGAGAGGAAGAGGAGGAGAGAGGGAGGAGGAGAGGAGGAGGCAGCTGGAGCCAGGCGAACAGCCAGAGAGTGCCTGCTGCGGGAGGAAACAAGCCCCAAGCCGCTCACCTCCAATCAGTGCGGGCACTCCCTGATGTGGGGGCCGGGCCATATGACGACACCTTCTTGAATACCAGGACAGTTCCGTCTTCTTCCTTGACTTGCAAGGTTGTCACTTCATCATCTGGCTGTAATTTGGGGTTAAGGGAGGGGAGGGGCAGGAGAGAAAACAAAGAGAAAGCAAGAAAGGTAAATACTCAGGAACAGCTGGGCAGCCCCCCCAAGGGAGATGGCTTTCATCTGAAGTTGCAAGGGGGGCTGGAAAGACAGCTTTAACATCCAGAATGAAAGTGGGGTCCCATGGAACAGCTCCCACGCCCCTGAAAGGAGCAGTTTAAGTTTGGGGCGGGGGAATCCTTGGATCTGGCGTTTCCATGGATCTGGATTCAGATTCTACCTGTGACCCTGGCCAAGTTACTTCTACGTTGTTGGGTCTCGATTTCCTTATCTGTAAAAGGAGGGTGTTTTGAGAGAAGCAGCTGACAATCCAGGACCATCCCGTCCAGTCCCTTCATTTAACATTTCCAAGTCCCGTGGCAGTTACTTAATTTGCCCAGGGGCACCCAGGCAGCCATCATTAGATTTGGAATTCGAACTCAGTTCCTCGGAAGTCCAGACACGCTGGTCTTTCTAGCAGACTCTCAGCTTAGTCTCAGTGACCTCCAAGGTCCCTTCCAGCTCTAGAACAATAACCTTGGAGAATCCCAGAAATCCTTTCAAGTATTGTAGGCAAAAGGGAGTCAAAAGGGGTGAGGCGCAGTGATTAAAAGCAAAAAACAACCCCTCCATGAAGATCATGAATTAGAGAATTCATAATGTCCCAAACAATCACGGTCCATTCATTGGACTCCAACTTCACGTCCTGGGAACTGGGGGCTCTTTCTTTTGTTCCTTGCCCAGGATCTGCCAAGACCCAGCCCGGGGGGGGGGGGGCGGGGGGGCTCTGCCCCATGGGCCAGTCGGGATGGAAGGCAAGCAGCCAGAGAGGTCAAGGACCTGGGGCGTCCCTTGCCTTCATGCACTAAAAGGACTATGTTTCCAGGTCTGCTCCAAAGGAGCTCCTGTGAGCGGCCCACCTACTATGAAATGCCAGGGCTCTGGGTCAAGGAGCTGGCTGGCCTCTCTCATCTCAAAAGGAGGGAGGGATAGGGGGAGAGGAAGGGTGGGACCAAGGGGGTGAAGAGAGGGAGAAGGGGGAGAGAGGAGGGGAGAGAGATAGAGAGAGGGAAAGAAGGAAAGAATTGAGAGGAGGGGAAGGAAGAGAGGAGAAGAAAGGAGGGAAGTGGAAGAGGAGACAGGAGGAGAGGGGAAGAAGGGAGAGAGGGCGGCATAGAGGAGGGTTCCCTTGTGCCCCCACAGACTCCCTTCCAGCCCTGCAGAAGTGGAGCCCACAGAAAGGGCATGGGGTGGGGCTTGGCCAGGTACTGCTCTGCCTGGGCATCCTGGTGCCCTAAGAGATACCGAGTGATGAGTATTTCCCGACCACTTGACTGAAATAGATGAAGGCAGTCGGTACCATTTCTGAAGGAAAAGTTGAGTCCAGTAACTCTGGCTTTTAGAACAGTGTAAGTGGGGGCAAAAGGGAGCAGAAACCAGGGCATGGTAGCAGTGGAGTGGCATAGGAGCCCCTCAGCTCATGGCTGGACTTCCCACTAATGACTGCAGCATGTTTTGTCAATGTGTAACAGACTATCTTACAAATATATTACACATTTATACAGCTTGCTAGTTACTTGACCCCCCCCAGCTAATGGAGCCCCCATCCTAGTCGAGGCTCTCTTCCCCTCTGTGACAGCCCCCTAATTTGTCACCCACAGTCCAGCTCTCCTCCTCCTCCACCTCCAACAGAATCATCCTCTGACCACCCTGCTGCCCTGTTCAAGAGTCATCAGTGGCTCCCTATGCCTCGAAGATAAGATGCCACCCCCTCAGCCTGACCTCAAAGTCCTTCCCTTCCCTCCACTGATCCATTCTGCATTCCACCCAAACCAAATCTCCCAAGAACAACCACATCCTGACCTGGGCCCTCCAGCTGCTCTCCTTGTTTTTACAAGCTGTCCCTTCCCTAGAGTAGACTCCCTCCTCTCCCTGCCTTCTGGCATCTCCTGGGCCCCCCATACCTGAGAAGCCATTCCTCACCCCCACTCCCATCCCAGCTGTTCCCATTCTCTCTCTTCCTCAACAGCCTTGCATTGGCCTTTCTCTTGATCTGTGTCACTCCCACCCCCATCCCCACCCCAGAAGGATGACCACAAGCACCTTCAGGTCAAGGATTATTTTCATTTATAAAAACCTGGCACCTAGCAGGCTCTTCACAAATGTTTAATGTGAAATGCTGCAGAAAGGAATAATATTCCACAAAGGGAAGGAGACAGCCACAGACGAATGACTTCCCAAAAGCCTTTTCATTGGCTTAGAAGTCCCAGACATTTTTAGTTCCCCATTTGTAGAAGTGGAGAGACAGGTTATTGCCAGAATCTCCAAGCAAGTTAGTAGCCAAGATGCCATGCTCCAAGACTGGGGTGGGGGACTTTAGATACCCTCTGGGCCAGGGATTCTTCACCTGCTTTGAGTCTTGGATCCCTTTGGCAGCCTAGCATTCCTAGATGGAGGTTAGAAATTCCTTCCCAGAATAATGTAAATTATTAATGTAATTAGTATTATTAATATAATGTGTTATGAATCATGTAAATGTGTAAAATGAAATACAAAGAACAATAAAGGAAACTACTGAAAAACAGCTGTCAAGATATTAAAACTCCCAAGCTCATGGGTCCCCTGTTCATGAGGCCCAGAGAAATTAAGTGACTTGCCCAAAGTTTCATAGATCGAAACTGAGACAGGATTTGAACCCAAGATGTGACTCCAAAGTCAGTATTTTTTCCACCCTATCACCCATTTCCTGCCTCAAAGGTTGAGCCATGTAACCATTCTATCTCCCCCAAGTTCTTTTCTTTTTTTCTAAATTTTTATTTATTTAAGGCAATGGGGTCAAGTGACTTGCCCAAGGTCCACAGCTAGACAATTATTAAGTGTCTGAGGCCACATCTGAACTCAGGTCCTCCTGACACGGCACCATTTACCTGCTCCCCAAAGTTATTTTCAAAATAACTTTTTTTCCACTGGTGATTTCAAAGAGTAAAACAGTGATGCATTCATTGGCTATTTTTTTTTTATTAATTTTATCTCCTCTCAGTAAAAATGTGACCAAATAAAAGGGACACAGGAAGTCTTTGCAAGGTCAGTTATCACTGAGTTACTGGGACAATCCATGCCTGACCTCTGTTGGTGTAAAGCCATAAGGCATGAATGCCAGTGTTACTGGGAGAGAAGCATAGAGAGGACCTGCTGGGTCTGAGAAGGTGGGTACCCCTTCATCCCAGGGGCTGGTGGAGTTACAGGATAGGATGTATTTATCATAGTGATCTAGTAATCATTCCAACACCTGGTCAGGAATAAAGAAGGCGGAAGATGATTCTGCAAGGAGACTCATGGTAAAAATGGAGGCTCCTTTTGAATCAGGATTATTCCCCTACTAGAAGTTCCCAAGGAGCAGGCTATTCTCCTTGGGGCAGCAATTCTTAGCAGGAATTTCTGTCTTTTCTAAGCCAACCAAGTCAACCCTACAGCCTTCCACCTTGAAGGATATCAGTCCCTGTCTTCCCCATCCTCTTTGCTCTCTATTCATCAGTATCTTTCCTAAAATGTGGCTCCTAAAGTTCCTGGTTTGGTCTGACCAAAGCAGCAACCAGTGGGATGAGCCAGACTTCCATCATAGTCACCACTTCTCTCCTTGGGAATCTCTCCCACCACCATAGTAAGCCATGCCTACCTCATCACCACAGTAAGCCATGCCTACCTTATCACCATAGTAAGCCATGTCTACCTCATCACCATAGTAAGCCATGCCTACCTTATCACCATAGTAAGCCATGCCTACCTTATTTTTTTCGAGAAGCATTTGGCCAATGATAGTGAGCTGTTTTTTTTCTTTTACCTAGAAGATCAGATAGAAACAGTTGAAAATTCCCAGCTGGGAGTAGGTTTAACTCCGGGTGGACCAGATTCAGCTCCCATTGGTTTTTCATTTGGTTGGAGGTGCCCAGAAGTCTCTATCTCCAAATACCAAAATCAGCAAGAAAAAGATATTCTGAAGGTGATCTCAAGGGTGTTGGCACTGTGACAATTACCCCCGTGATTTTGATGAGCAGCAAAATGTCCTGCCCAGGCACAACCATTCAAGCCCAACCTTCAGCTACTGCCATCACAGGATGATTTCTAGTGTAATGAGCCTCCAGCTCTCCCTGAGAACTTCTCTGTCAAACACTTTGAGAGGCAATGACTCCCAGAGAACAGCTCAAGGATTCGGCCAAGCCAAGCTGTACCTCTGAGCACCGGTCCCATGAGGGAGTTGGTAATGCCAAGGCCAGAGAGTGAGGCTGGCTCTAGGCACCATACAACTTCTTCTTACAGTCTCCTCCCCTCCTTCCTCTACTCCTCTGTCCTCATCAGGTCCCACAGATGGGATGGTGGGCCAATCAGTAATCCAATCCCCAGGGCTTCCAGAGCATCCATCTCCCCCTTCAAACACCCAGTCCTTCACTGCTTTATGCCAGCAAAATTATCAACTAATTCACACTCACCTGTCAATAGTTCATAAAATTTATGGTAATAGTCTCAGAATTTTTTTAATAGCTTGGTCTGGATCTGTGATTTCCTTGCTGCTAGCATGGAAATGTCTTCCAAAAATGAATATAATTGGCCTTGCCTACCTCAAGCCTTTCTTAGCATTACCTGAGGTCACTAAGAGATTAAGTGACTTGCCCAGGGACTTCTTGACTCCAAGACTGGCCCTCAGGTACTTCCTGTGAAGTTTCCTCAGTACTATTACTAATAAACTCTCACATTAAGTAGCAATGTTTGTGAAGTGCTGTGTATTGTTGTTGAGTTGTGTTTGACTCTTCATGAGTTTTCTTAGAAAAGATACCGAAGTGTTTTGTCATTTTCTTCCCCAGTTCACTTTTTATAGTTGAGGAAACTGAGGCAAACAGGGTTAAGTGACTTGCCTCACACAGTTAGTAAGAGTCTGAGGTCAGATCTGAACACAGGTCTTTCTTACTCCAGGCTAGTACTCCATCTATTGTACTTTACTTCAAAACTTTACATACGGCCCCTTTCCAACTACTCCAGGCTGCTGCTGCTGTCTCCCAGATGCTTTATAGTCAGTAAGTATATGATCCGTACAATTTTACATACATAATCTATATATAGGAACTACATTATATATATTTATATTCATCTACCTATATATAAATATATTTATATTTATAGACATTACCTGTATAAAAATGCTAAGTGTATATATTTATATTTATATACATCTGTATATAGAGATTGTGTATATATATATATATATATATATATATATTTATATACATACATCCATATGAACATGGTGAATATATATTTATATACATATACCTTTATATAGATGTTAATTATATATATCTCCCTATATATTTATATGTATTTGCATTCATCTGTATCTATATCTATACATCTATATACCTACACATACACCTAGGTATAGATGCTATACATATACATATATATATATATTTATATTCATATACTTTTATATAGATGCTATATATATTTATATTTATATACATACATCCATATGAAGATGGTGAATATATATTTGTATACATATACCTTTATATAGATGTCAATTATATTTATATATACCTCCCTATATATTTATATGTATATGCATACATCTGTGTGTGTATATATATATGCCTACACATACACCTAGATATAGATGTTATACATATATAAATATATTTATACTCATATACTTTTATATAGATGCTATATATATTTATATTTATATACATACACCTTTATTTGGATACTGTATATATATTTGGTTATATATATATATATATATACACACACACACACCTTTACATAGATATCATATTTATATTTCTATACATGCCCCTATATATTTATATATATATGTGTGTGTGTGTGTATACACACACATACACACACACACACACACACACACACACACACACACACATATATATATATATATATATATATATATATATATATATATATCCACCTGTATATAGATGTTGCTGACCAATTGTTCTCGGCAGGCAAATATGAGAGATGCGACCCGTTCCAAAGACCTATCTATGTATATAGATGCTAGACCTAGTCTATTTGAAATTTTTATAAAATCCTTAGTAGAATGGAAAGGGGACTAGTTTGGGAACTTGGGTTTGAATCCTGGCTTGGCCATTTTCTATCTGCATGATCATGGAATAACTACTTCCCTCTATCCCTGTTTTTGCTTTTCTCAAGGACAGAATAGGGTCTTAATAAGATGACTGTTAACTGACTGGCCATGAGCCTCAGTTTCCTGGTGAGGAGATCGGCCTCTAAGGTCCTCTCCATAAGTCTACAAGTCTGTGTTGATCCTCTGAAGAGGAGGCAATGGATCCCATGTGGAGATAATTTGAAGCTCATATGCTGATGACAGACTCCAGACTCAGGCTGGAATGATAGACCCAAACCAACCAGATGACATTTAATGAGGATAAACGTCAAGCCATGCAGTCAGGCTAAACAAATGAACTAGGGACCTGGCTTGGCAGTTTTTCCCATCAAAAAGTCCCAGGAGCTTTGGCTGGCTGCATGCTTGATATGTCAATGATGGGATGTGGCTGCTTAAGTGGCTAATGCAATCTTAGGTTGCATTAATAGAGGCATAGACTCTGAATAAGGGCAGATCCAGACCCACTGTCCACTGAGGCTGAACACCAGGCTACATGGGGACCACCGATCTCATCAGGAAGGATCGTCATTTCAGAAGGGGTTACTAAGGAGGCCATGATGAGGCTGGGGAAGGCTCTGCTAACCCCATCACAGCAGGAATGAATTCCAGAGTGGTAGCTTTGACTTGTGGCCAAAGAGTGGAAGAAGAAGAAGAATATGGGGGACTGCCATAAGAAAAGAGGCAAATGATTTCAGAAAGACTGGAAAGATGTAAATGAACTGATGCAGAGCGAAGGGGCAGGACCAGAGCGTCAGCATTAGAAACATCACAGTTCTGAGGACTTTTAAACTGAAAAAGAATGAAAGGAATGGAAACAGGAGAACAGTTTAGACAATCACAACAAAACCACTGAGACAAACAACTTTAAAAGCTGGAAGGACTTATCAAAACAAGGACCATCTGTGATTCCCAAGGATGGAAGGAAAAACATGCTCTTTCCTCCTGACAGATGGACTCGGGGTTCAGAATGAAACATCATGTATGTATTGTGCATGCATGCACATGTGTGGCAAAACAGGAACACACACATGCACACCTATACAACACACATGTGTGTGAGTGTCTATACATGTGTGTTCACATGTGTTTAACATGCAGGTGAGCATATTATAAATATTCATTTATATTAATGAATATAGCAATGGGGAAATTTATTTGTGCCTGAATTTGCATATTTGTTAAAAAGGATTTGATGAGTCCCTTTCCAGATTCTTATGTTGAGTCCCGCTTCTGGACCCCCTCAATCTTCCCCAGACAAGCGTTGGAGGGGTGGGAGACAAGGAAGACAAAGGAGACAAGTACTCCATCAAGATTTCCAAGTGCTCCCTTTATTCACCAAAACACCAGTGCCTAAATCCCTTTCCAGTCTCTAATCTACTCCCACTCCCACACTTAGTAAAACAAGGTTCTCATGCTCAAAGGCACCAGGTGATGATAATTTACAGTATTCCCACACACAGCAATCCCTAAAAAGGATTTTTTTCTCTTTTTTATTTTGAGGAGGAATGATGAAATGGATGTCAGCTCTCTGGGATAATGATAACAAGAACAACTATTATTATCATTATTATTATCATTATCTCGATCATTATTGCTATCGAGTTCGTCCACAACTCCAACAAACACCCATTTAAGTTTTCACTATGAACAAGGCACAGAGGATACAAAAATACAAACGAGTCAGCCTTCAACTTATATTCTAGTGGGAGTAGAATGGAGGAGACACTGCACACGCCGATAACTTCATATGGTATAATTCAAGACAATTTCACGAGGGAAAGGACACAACTTAGGTGTCCCCATTTTGGAAGAAGTAAAATCATTTCCTCCTGGTCACACAGCTACCAAATATAGGAGCCAGAATTTGAACCTGACTTTCTGCTCAGGGACCTTTCTGGGCTGGCTGTTTTAGGAATTGGCTAAGTAGATGTGATGGAGAGTCTTCAGAGGCTTCCCACAATCAATGAGTCATTACCTAAAGGGTCTTAAAGGTCACTTCTGATTCAAAGATTCTGTCAACTATAACTGAATTGAATTCAGTACCTTCAAAAATACAAAAGACTGAGTTGCTCCAAATCTTGTCATCTTGGATTCTCCCGTCTCCCTCATTTAAATACACTGCCAAGTACTATAGAAACCAGAAATCTCTTTGTCTGTCTCTGGCTCTGGCTCTTTGTTTCTGGGTGTGTGTGCATGTGTATGTCTGTCTGTCTATTTCTGTGTGTCTTTCTTTCTCCTTGTCTGCCTTTGATCACACATACACATTCACACATGCACACACATGCACACACGCACACAAACCCTTCCCAGTGCTACCTCCTTAGCTCAGGTCCTAAGTTCTTTTCTAAATGATGATAATCATCACTTAAGTGGACTTCTTCTATTTTTTAAAATTTCTTTTTATTTTCATCTGTTTGTACATGCGTATTTCCAAGTTACAAAATCTTCTTACTTCTAATTTAACCTTTCCCCAATTTATTCATCATTGCTCCAAAACCTTCATAGTCTCCTTTATACCTGTTGAAAAAAAGCATAAGTGCAGATCCCAATATTAAAAAGGAGAATCATGGAGCCTAAAAGTTGACTGGGACTTACAAGGACATTGAGTCTGGTTCCCTCTTGAATGAGAATGACTTTGCCAGTATCCCTGACTGTAATCATCTAGCCTTTGTTGGAAGATGGCCCATGATCAGAGCCATGAACTCTGACCATTCCTTTTTGGGACCATTGCAATGGTCAGCAAGTTTCTCCGGATATCAAGCCCCATATCTATTTTTTTTCCAATATCCACCCATTGTTCACTATACTATGCTTGAGGGCCAAACAAAATAATACTAATCTCTCTTCCACCCGATGGCCCTTCAGACACAGGTGGGCAGCTGTTTTATGCTTCCAGTCTCTTCTCCCGGCTAGATGTGCCAGTTCCTTCAACAGAAGTAAGCATGGGCTTAAGCCTTCACTACCTTCCTGTGGATACTCCATAGCTTATCGAATGATGTCCTTCTTAGGAGAGCCCACCGAGACCCGAACCCAATACTCCAGCAGAGCAGAGGGGAAATATACCTTGGATACAAACAATGGGGCTTCAGAAATATTTCAAAAAAATAAGGGGAAAATAGACCCGATTCAGCAAGCAGCAAGTGCTTCCAAAATTCACTCAGCCTGTTTCCCAATGGAACCACCAGCATGGGGCTCACATGGTGTTCGCCGGCTTAGCCAGGGAAGCCTTGTGAATAAATGAGCCCAAAAGCTGTCCTCTGGGTCCAGACAATTGTCCATCAGGGGAACGATCCCTGAAGCTGCTGACTCTGCTTTGGCATATTTTCCCAGAAAATATGAGTAAACAGATCCTTGTAGAAAGGTCAAAAGCATATCACTGGCAAGATGAAGCTGATTAACAATGTAAACTGGGGGAAAGATGAAGCCAGTGAATGTAGGTCAAGGTGAAGAGCTTCCAGTTCAATTTACTGGATTAGAAGGGGTTTTGTGGAGGCTTTTATGGGAAACAAACAGAGAAAGTGCTATGTGGGAGGAGATCAGACCCTTCTCAGTCTCTCCTGTGTAAACAGCTCTGGCAGAGGAGAGCACTTACTGCCCACATTGATGAACCTTCAGGGAGGCTAAGACAAAAGACTTTCAAGAAGCTTACACCCAGTTTTCACAACTATAAAATGAGGTCTTTGGGTCTAATGAAGTCCCTCCCAGCTCTAAATCTGTGGTCCTCTAGGAATTTTGATAAACCTCAGTTTCTTTATCTGTTAAAAGGGGGGTTGGGGCTGGAGGAACTCTAAGATCCCTTACAGCTGTGATTCAGGAGGAAAGAAAACACTAATTTTATTTTGGAAAAGCGGAGAATTAGGGAAGGCTTCACAAGGAACACTGGTGCCTCAGTTGAACAATGACAGAAAGAAGACAAGGATTCTGAGGAGGAATGGCCGGTGGGGAATAGTTTCGGTTTGGCTAGAATAGAGAGTTGGTAAATTAGTGAGAAAAGATGGGAAAAGTGGGTGGGAGTCAAAATAAGGAGGGCTTGAAACGCATAAGGTAGGTAAATAGTTCATATTTTATCCTTTGAGCAATAGGGCGCCACTGAAGGTTTCTGAGGAACAAGTATTTCACATTTTTCTCCCTTTCAAATTTAGATTTCTTTTTTTGAACTGGGACTGTGATTTCAATGGTCTTTGCTATTTCCAACAAAGAAACCCCATCATTTCCAGTGCAATTTGTAACCTTATAGTGTCGACTATACCCTGAGAGGGTAAGCTCTCATAGTTATTGGTCAGGGGCAGTATTTGAATAGGGATCCTCCTGTCTTAGAGGCTACTTCTCAGGTTGAGATGCAAATAAAATCATCTCCTGTACAATCTGTACAATGATATGGAACAGATCCAAAAGCTTTGAGATTTGGGGTGCCATCTCAGCAGCCAACCTCTCCTTTTACCAACAAAGGCAGAGATGGCATTCCAGATCTCACTGAATAATACAAGGGATTGCCCAGTTACCTCAAAGGCAAGAAACAGGCTTAATCATATCACCTCTAATCACTTGAATTCGAATCCCATGTCTGACACTGACAGCAGGGTGACCCTGGGCAAGTCCTTTCACCTCTTGGTGCCTCTGTAAAATAAGAGGATTGAACTTGACCTGAGATGTCTCAATTTTACTTCTTTTCTGGTTCCATTCACTGACTCTGAGTTTCTTCCTCTGGGACCAAGGAGAACATGTCTATATGTTCTCTTCTACATGTCTATATTCTCCAGGGGAAATATTGCCCAGTTCCTTCTGCTGACCCTCATGGCATGATTAGGAGCCATCCTTCACCCCAACTGTCAGCAGCCTCACTCTGGGAAATGACTTTGTTTTTATTTCTTCATGTATATACTGGGAGCATCCCCAGCACCTAACCTTGTATACAGAATGCATTTAATAAATGTTGCTGGCTTTTAATTCAATTGGCTCCTTCCTTCTCTCCCCTCTGGATGCTCTCTAGGTTGTCAGCATCTCTTCTGGGCCCAGTATTAGGCACAAATCTCCAGGTGCGATCAATCCTTTCTTCACGTTGCAGGACAAAAATAGCTCTAGGCTCCATCTAACTCTAAAAGTCTTTACTGGGGGAAGGGCAGCATGGGGAGAATGGGATTCTATAATCTCCCTCCGTCATGTGCTCCATGCCCTGGCAACCTTGACAATGGTCATGTTCTTTCTTATCAAGAACCCAGATCAGCTCCCTGAAATCTGAGCTCGTTTCCTAACACTCTGTACTCAGAGGAAACAAGATTCGGTGCCTCGGCCCTTGAGAACAGGGAGATCTCCTGAACACTCTCTCTGCAAGATGACATCTGGCGCTGGCTGTAGGTCACCATGGGATGAGGCAGGTCAGAAGAGACCAGGCTGGGGAACTGCACTGAGATGGATGGGAGCAGGTAGGCCAGAAGCTGAGACTAGACAAGTCAGCAAAGGCTGAAAAATGGAAGGGGCAAGAGAAGGGAGAGAAAGAACTGGGGCCATGAGTCCTGTGAACAAGGTAGGCAGTACAGGTAAAGGGTTCAAGCAACACAGGGTCAGTAATGGAAATTAGAGTCATTGGTCTAGGCAGCAGCCTAGAACTGGCCAAGTGTTCTAGCAGTGATGAAGTTTGATAATAAGCATGGCAGAGTGGCCAAAGAGCTGGTCTTGAAACCAGGGTGACTGTGCCCCAGAGAAAATCACAGATTCTGGTTCGGTCTCTATCCCTAGTCTTTAGCCCGACTTCTCTGTTTCTCTCAAGGACCCCACCATCCTCCTGGACCCTCTTCCCCACCCACAGCCTCTGCTCAGTCCAGGTACTAGACCTCACATGATCTCCCTCATCCTCCCCTTCCTCAGGTGAATACTGGCCACCACTTAAGTGAAGACCCTCATTACATTTTTTTTTTGGTAAGGCAATGTGGTTAAGTGGCTTGCCCAAGGTCAGACAGCTAGGTCATACGTGTCTGAGGTTAGATTTGAACTCAGGTCCCCCGACTCCAGGATTGGTGCTCTATCTACTGCCCCTACATTTTTTTTATGTCTTCTCATACATTTAAAAAAAAAGTATTTAAGGCAATGGGGTTAGAAATGAATCACTGAGTATCTGAGACTGGATTTGAACTCAGGTCTTCTTGACTCTAGGGCCGATGCTCCATCTACTACACCACCTAGCTTCCTCCCCACCTCCCCCTTACACCTTGTCTACTGTTTGGCACCACCTCCTCACTGGTCTCCCAGTTTCCAGACTCTGCTTTCATCAGTCCATCTTCGCAGCTGCCAAATAACCTTCCCAAAGGCCCAGGTCAGGCTATGGAACACACCTCCTCAGAGACCACCAAAGCTTCCCCAGAGCTTTTAGGATGAAACAGCAAATCCATAACCTGACATTGAAAGTCCTCCATGTGAATGCCTCACTCTACCTTTCTGGGCTTATTTCCCATTACTCTCTTTCCTTCCTTCAAAATTGGAGACAAATTGAATTGTCGGCAAGTCATTTCTCCCTCATTGATCTTTATCTATAAAATGACAGGAGACGATAATATCACCTCAGACTGGATAATTTTGAGGGTCCCTTATGGCTCTGTGCCAATGAACCTAGGATCCTTAGTATAACTGATAGAAGAGTTCACATTCCTGTTTTGCTGGGAGTCCTGCAGTTTTCTGGGGTATCAGCGCTATTTTACAGGTGAAGCAGCAGACTCCATGCTTGCCGCCGGCCATACGCACACACGCACACACACACACAGCTATAACAATAAGAAAGCAGAACCACAACAATAGTTGTCCTTCATATTCAAAGAGGACCCCGCCAGCTAACTTGATGGTGGCATAACGAGCACATTGCGCCCGCCAGAAGCTCCAGATCTGGGAATCATGCAGAGGCGGCCAAAACGACCCAGCACTAATATTCAGAGTTCCTAGAGATTTATAAAATGCTGTACAAATATTATCCCTTTTCTTTCTCACAACAGCCCTGAAGATGGCTGCTATTTTGACCCCCATTTTGTGGATAAGAAACTGAGGCAAACAGGGTTAAGTGACCTGCCCAAGGCTGTAGAGCTAGTGTCTGAGGTTGGATTTGAGGTTTTCCTAACTCGAAGACAAGAGCTCTAACCACTGTACCACTGAGCTGGCCGCCAGGCCCGGCCTTAGTACAGATTTTAATCTGGACTTTAGAGGTCAGCCAGCTCCACCCTTTCCAGTTCTTTGCATCGGGCATCTTAAAGAGGCACCTCAGGATAGTGGGATGCCAGAAGATCTGAATTCAAATCCCACCTTTGGCATATAATACCTGTGTGATCTTGGGCACACCTTTTCATCTTTGGTTCCCAGTCTTCCTAACGTATAAAAAAAAGATTAAACCTGTACCTAAAACAGAACTTTTCTCTTAGCGATTCAAAATTCTTCTTTCCCTCCAATCAATCAATCAACATTTATTAAGCACCTGCTAGGTCCCAGGGACTGTGCTGAGTTCAGGTGCCACAGCTTCCCAGAATGCACCTTGATCTTGCTCAAAAGGACTCTGACCCGCCACCCATCCCAAGCGCAGCTTCTCCTGGACAGAGCTTCATCTTCTCTTCATTTCTGCAACCCCAGTCCTGAGAAGGGGACCATGCAGGTACATAAATCAAGGAACCTGTGATTTCCTTAACATGGAAACTCTCTCCATCTATGGAGATCCCAGCTTGTCTATCATTGGCAGACTCAGAGTATTGCCTTTTCCCAGGACCACCCAGCTCCAGGGGTAAATGGGGACCCCAGTCTTCCCAGCTCCACAACCAGAGCTCCAACCACACATTGAGCTGCCCCTCCTGCTCACAAACTGTACATAAGACCACAGGGCCATGGATTTGGAGCCGGAAGGGACCTTGGATAGTGATCTCACAGTCCAACGTCTTCATTTGAGGGATGAGAATGTCTTTGAGTGAATATGGCTACGAGGAAGCATCAGCCATTATCGCTGTGATTTGTTGGCTCTGAATCAGGAGGCTGGGGCTCCTTCCAGTCCAAGGTCAGACTTCATCTCAGAAATGGGGGTGGGTCCGAAAGTGCTGGAGGAAACCGGGCAGGCTTAAGTCAGGAAAGGAGGAAACGGAGAACAAGGCAGGTCCTGACATCACCTTTTTCCTCAGCAGATGGTGTCCTCACCCTTTCCTTCCTCCAGTGGGCATTGGCTTCATAACTGCTGACAGCTGCTGACAGCTGTTCTGGTGTTCTGGCAGCTCTCTCTCCTCCACCTACCAACCTGGGGGGGGGGGTCCGGCAGGTGCAAAGCCTCATCCATCTCCTTCTCCTGAGCACTGACAAATTTTGCAGTGATGAGGCAGTCTAGAAAAAGGTCTTAGATTTTTTTTAAGTTAAAAAAACCTAACCGTGCTCCTTAAAACATATTTTGGGGGATGGGGTGGGAGGTGGGAAGTTGTTTTTGTTGTTTTTAAATGACCTATTTTTTTCTTTGTACCCCAACCTCTTCTTCCAGAAAGTCATTCTTTAAAATTGGAGTTTCAAACCTGAAGTCCACGAACTTCTAAAAAACAGTAATCTGGTAATTGCATTTCAATATAATTCATTTCACTTGTAATTCTATATATTTCATTTCATTTAAGAACATGCTTCTGAGAAGGGTCCAGAAGCTTCAGGCTCAAAGTGCCAAACAGGGGCTGACATTAGAAAGGTAAAAAACCTTATTACATAAAATAAAATGAAATTTAAAAAAAACTTATGAGAAGGAATTCTTCACTCTTCCAAGTTTTTTGACCAGGGTAAATCCCTTAACTTTTCCAAGTCTCAATTCTCTCATCTGTCAAATAAAAAGAGGGGGGCTATAATACCATCTATTGGGTCTATTTAACAGGGGTGTGAGTCCTTAGGGTTTTCAGTGGCTGTTGTCTTTTGGGGTAGCAGGTAGGAAGTGTGGAGCTCATTTGGAAGAGTTCTTTGAGAACATGGAATCCAGCCTATTCCCTAGATTGAGGAGGAAGCCAAAGAAAGGGTCCCATATGTCAGGAAGGGTCATCTACATGATTCTGATTACTAAACTATTATTTTAAAGAGAGAAAAGTGAAGACTGTTCTGGCAACCATCAGACAATAGAAGGAAAAATAGAAAGTTGTGAGCTGCCAGGACAATAGAAGGAACACATGGTGACTGTTGATGATTTGAACAGATAAAAAGTTCTACTGATCCACGGCTCCTGGACAAACTCAAATTGTCTGATGTGTGGTCACTAGAGACGCCAGCCGAGCTTTATTTTCAGAATGAGACGATGGGCCAAATTTCATCCCCAGGTACTGTGCCAGTCCCTTATTTACAGCTGGAATCTTGAAAGGGCCGTGTGTGTGTGTGGATGGACTTCTTCTGACCCCAGGGGAGATTTAACAGAAATAATTAGAATGGTATAGTGACAGAGGATTCCCTTCTAACCCAGGAGAAGTCTATTATCATATCATTTCCCAAACACAGGCAATCCTAAGGGGAAGGCAAACCAAGACAGAGGCTGTTCCCCAGACAGTTGAAAGGCATCATGAATAGGATGGAAGGCTAAGCCAGAGGAGTGATTAAAATTGAGTTTCCACATTTCAATTGCAGTTATAGTTATCACCTGGGGTTTGAATAATTCATAGCAGCGATCTCAGAGAAGCTTTGAAAATCTGAACAACTTGATAGTATTTTCAAAAGTGGCATTTTCTAAGTCACCTCATGGCCTTGGTTTCACTTCTGAGAGTCTTCCTACTCCATCAAAAGTTCAATGGAATGGGAATCACAGACTCCCAAAGTTGGAAAGGGGCCAGTTAGCCCAACTGGGACCTGAAGAAATACTCTCTAAAAAGCCGACATCCAACCTTGGCTCGAAGACCTCCAAGAAGGGGACACTCCCGCCCAGCATCCCAGCTCATCACCCTTTGGAATGGCTCTAGTTCTTAGGAAATTCCCCCTCCTCCTGCCATTTTTCCTAGCTCTGCCTCCTGGGGCCAAGCGCAACAAGCCTAATCCCTTTTCCCCATGACAGACTCAAATACCTGAAGACAGCTACACTATCCACCCTGCCCCACCCCAGCCCCAAGACTTTTCCTTCTCCAAGCTAGTCATTCCCTTCATCTATTGATCAAAACCATTGGATTCTTGCTCTTCCCTCCATCAGAACATCTCTGGTCATTGGATACCTTAAAGAGAAAGAAAAGCATCTATAGGAGAATATGCAAAAAGGTGGAGGTGAGCTTCATGCTTTCCAAATATTTCTCCTTTTTTCTAACTTCAAGGAGGCCGAGGCAGTATTAACAAGGACACCCTTCGTATTTATGCAAGTTAGAGAATGAAAAAATTCCGTGTTACCATAGCAACGGCTAAATCACGTGGTCCGTGGGCAGGGAGTTGCAAAGCATCTTAAGTAAACAGTCTTTGTTTTGTCATGTTTGTGTACCCCTCCAAGAGCCTGTGGTGAAGGGTGCAGGGTGGAGGCTTCAAGACTTCATTCTACCCTACAGGAACTTTTATTTGGGGGTGTGGATTTGGAGTCAGGAGAGAGTCAAATGTGAATTTTGCTTGTGACCATCGAGCCAGTGATTTCAACTCTTTAGCTTCAACTTCCTCATCTGTAAAATGGGTGCAATGTGACCTAAAGAGAAGGGATCATGAGTTATTGTGAGGGTCACACGAGTTACGAGTTATGGGATGGAGAGTGCTTTGAGATCTTAAAGTGTAATAGTCATGGCAGCTCTCATGAAGAGATCAAATTCATGCCAAAGGCTGCTCAGGTGAATTGGAGAAATGCAACAGGCCTGATCAATCTGTCCTTATCCAAGTATGAGAAATGACGATGATGATGATGGTATTTTTCCTTCATTTTTGAAGAAGACTATGGCATCTAGGAGGTGATGCCATGACGTGTATATGATTTGTATTTAAATGAGGGGGTGTTTGTGCTAGGTCATCAGCCTCACCTTCTCCTCCAGAGGCTAGGTCCAGTGGCCAGATAGGAATCAGGATGCCTGGAGCTAGCCCTGGATGTGAGGCAATCAGGATTAAGTGACTTGCCCAAGGTCACACAGCTAGTAAGTGGCAAGTGTCAACCTGAATTTGATCTGAGGTCTTCCTGATTCTATACTGCACCACCAACCTGGAAAGGGATAAAAAAGGAAGGGAAAAGGGAGAGGGAGAGAGAAGAGAGTACACTGAGGAGCAGGATACCAAGAATGAGGGATCTTAATTCTCATTATGCAGATAAAGAGCCTGAGTTTCAGAGAAGCCAAGCTTGTAACTAGCAGGTGTCCCATGCAGAGTTCAAACTCAGATCTTGCCTGACTTGGGAGACAAAGAGATTATGGTTTTCATATTCAAAATGGATGCAGGTCTTTTGAGATGGAGATTGTCCAAATGAAGAGCACTCCTTAAGAGATGGGTCACACATTGGGTTAGAGTTCTCTACCATTTCATGATATGGTTGATGAGCTTCAAGAATTGCTATGACTGAAACATCCATTTCCCTGTGACCAGTCTGGTGGTGAACCTACTTTGGAATTAGCTCAAGTTGAACATAGGCTTTTGTTCAACCATCTTTCAGTCCTGTACAACTTTCATGATCCCCATCTAGCATTTTCCTAGCAGATTCTAGAGTGATTTGCCATTTTCTTCTCCAGTTCACTTTACAGATGAGGAAACTGAGGCAGACAGGAGTAACTGACTTGCCCAAGATGGTAACACAGTTAGCAAATATCAGAGGCAAGATCTGAACTCAGGGAAGGGAGTCTTGCTGACTCCAAGTCTGGCACCCTATCCATTGCACCATCTTCTGTTTCCATACTCAAAGCCTTTCACACTTGTTAAGACCTATCAAAGCTTGAGTTCCATGACCTTCAAGAACCCAAGGTCACCTCCATGCTATCAAAGGGGGTTGGAGAACAATAAAAAGTCTGAAAAATTTTTGCTAACAATGTTTTCCTTTTTATCAAATAATGAGGTGGCAGGACAATAGGAGCAAAACACTTGGTAATAATTGTCTCATTTGATCTGGCGACAACCTTGACTGGTGGGAAGTGAGTCATAAAGCTCCTTGGGCCTTCGGTTCCTCTTCTGTAGTGTTTGGGGAGCCTGTTTCAGACAGGTTACCCATGTATCCACTAGGACTGGGTGTCACTGGTCAGTCCTGTTACAGTTAAAAGTGGGGTTTAGCCTGGATGGCTTCAGGCTTTTGCTCTGAAATGAACAGTGTTGAGGATGCAAAGATGAAACTAAAAAATACCTGCTCTCAAGGAGCTGCCATTCTAAAGGGCAAGAATAATAGCAAACTTGACATCCGTTCTCATTGGATCTGGGGAGCCAGACTGAGAAACAGAGATGGGGCAGGAGAATAGGCAAGTCCTGATCTTGAGTCTGATATTTGCTTCCCGTTTGGCTTTGGGCGAGGCACTTAGCCTGCTTAATTTCAATTTACTTATCCTTAAAATAAGGTGCTACTTTAGTTGGCCTTACAAGGTCCTTCTAACTATTATCTTCTTTTTTTGGGGGGGGGTAAGGCAATGGGGTTAAGTGGCTTGCCCAAGGCCACACAGTTAGTGTCTGGGGCCAGATTTGAACTCAGGTTCTCCTGATTCCAGGGCCGGTGCTCTATCCACTGCACCACCCTCTGTGACAGGGTCTGAATCATCTCTACTTTTACAGATGAGGACAAGTCTCTAAGAAGTTCAATGACTTCCCCGAGGTTATACTGCTAGTAAATTCTGAGGAAGGATTTGAATTTAGATCTTCCTGACTCCAGGCCCAGTACTCTATGCTGGCTCCACAGATAAGTATAGTATAAAGAAAATGGAGGTAGAAGAAATACCTATGTGGGGGGTTGGGGTTGAGCTCAGAGAAGGCTCCACAAGGCAATATCATATTGTGGGGAAAAAATGGAACTCAGTGTTCTGAACTCAAGATGTGTTCAAATCCCAGCCCAACTACTTGTTTGCTGTGTGACCTTAGGCAAATCACTTAATTTTCTGACCTTCAGTTTCCTCATCTGTTCAATGAGGGAGCTGGGCTCAATGGCCTCTGAGATCCTTTCAATCTCTCAATCTTTGTTCCTATAAAGAGACAGTTGAGAAGGGACACCTTTTGGCAGTTTTCATGGAAGACCTATCAGGTCAGTATTACTGATGAGGTACTTGGTTCCCTGGGACTGGCCAGTGCTTGGAAAATTTGTACTATTTCTGTCCTATTTGGGATATTTTGTGCTCTGAAAACAAGTAACAGGTCCTAATGGAAGGTTTGCTTTGAAACCTTTCTCTCCCTAGTATCATGAAGCTCTGGAAAGAGATGCTCTTCCAACCATCTGCACCCCACCAACACCATCTTGTGAGGAGGGAATTTTTAGGAGTTTCCATCATGGAAGTATTTTTAGTTCAAGAAAGAACAGAATGATACTTGGGTAGCTGGCAACCAGTTTTAGCAGGGAATGAAGTGGGTACTCAGAGCTTGCTAAGTGAAGGAAGAAATCTGATGACATCAAAGAAGATAACTGGATTCCAGAGTCCAAGGGTACTGGGCTTCTACTATCAATATTGATAAGTGAAAGATCACCAAAGCAGGCAGACCCTGGAGAACTCCTCTCCACCAATCCCTTCCATTGTCCATATGGAGAAACCCAAGTGAGATGAAACCCACCCAAATCTTTCTCTCCCCAACACAGAAATGTTTCCCTAATAACTGTGACTTTAGGTCATTCTATCAAACCAAAAAGAAAAATTCAGATATGATATGAATGAACTTATTAAATTTACCAAAGATTCAATCCATTCAGGAAAAATGACCCACTAAATTTATGGATAAAATAAATGTATGGATAAAAATAATCACTGTGGTAGAATAGATAAAGTGCAAGAGTAGAGCTAGGAATACTGGGGTTCATAGTCACTTAAATTTCTATATGACCCTGGAGAAGTCACTTCAACTCTATAAACATCAGGCAATTCCCTAGGATTTGCCTATCAAGTCACTGTGGAATGATTTGGTCTGTGTTAGAAGGGAATGCTCCTATACTGAGTTCCCCAAACTAACAAAATCACCTAGGTTCCTGTAATCTCAGGTGAGTCAGAACTTTGGCTATTCTGAGTCTTAACTGTGTCTATGAAGAAGGGCCTTGGTTGAGGAATCAGAGACCTGGGTTCTAATCTCACCTTTGATAATTCCTAACTATATGATTTGTATTAGGTCCCTTAATCTCCTTGTGTCTCAGTTTCCTCATCTGTTAAAAATAAGGGAGTTTTATTACCTTGCGCATTTCTAAGATCCTTTGAATTTTCAGTAGCCAGTTAAGAAATCTCACCTTAACAGAAGTTAGGGAACTAACTTTCTGGAACTATTGGCAAACTGATTGGTTACAAAGGTTACAAGCTACTAGTGGAAGCCCTGAGATTCAAAACTGGGTTTCCTAAGTCTCAGTTGCCTAGCCAAGTCACACACAGCCTAGCTGCCTTCACAAACCTTAAACGAAGAAAAACATGAAATTTCTGTCCGACCACAAAAATGCACAAAGTCAACAGACAGGTAGCGTGCTAAATATAATCCTGACAGACAGAAATGAATGCCTCAGCACATGTTCATAAGCAGGAAAAACTGATGATAATAAACTCTTCCCATAGATTTTTCCTTATTTTAATAATAAATTTATTCAAGTTTTACTTTTGTCCCCTGTCCAAAGCAAGGAAATGTGGGAAATACGGGGGTGGGGGGGGGGGGGGGATTTGCCTCAATAGGCAAATAGTGGAATAAAATACATGTTATATAAAGAAATGGCCTCCCCAAAGTGGGATCTATTATTTAAAATGAGAGTATAAATCATTCCTATTAAAACAGTGCATGCAGGAGAAGGTAAGCTCATTGAAGGCAGGACTTTTTCACTTTTGGAAATAGACTGTATAGACAAGTCCTTTTCAGTAAAAGTCAAATATCAAACTATAGGACTTTCTAAATATGAACTCAAAAGAATTATCTTTCAGCTCAAACCTTGCCTGTGTGGAAGCTATATTTATGATATCTCTTTCCAGGTCCCTCTCCAAATGGTAAAACCCTCTAATCTCTTGCTCCAAAAAGAGTAATCAGATTAACTGGCCTTTATTTCAGGTTGAAAGCATTCAGGTTTTTTTTTGTTTGTTTGTTTGTTTTTTTATTACTATCCGGGTTTGATTCTCCGGATTCTTGCTGCAGGACCACGGACAAGTCTTAACATTTCTCTGAGCCAGGATTTGGAATCCAAAGACCTGATTTCCAATCCTGGCCCGGCCATGAACTCAAAGTGGGAAAATTGCCCTCTTATATCTGAAGGACTCCATTTGCCTATTTTTAAAAGAAAGGACAGATTGGAGAAAATAATCTCTTAAGGTCCCTACAGATTCTAAATCCTATGAAGCTATAAATGTATCTTTATTCCTCTTGGCAAACATTAAATTTGATTTGGAAAACCTGATGCTATCCTTGGTGACAAGGTGAAGGATGATGATGGTAATGGCAATTGACATTCATATAGGGCTTTAAGGTTCACAACAATACCATAGTGAGGGGAACTGCTGTTTCTATACACATCCAAAACCAATATAAACCCAGATAAGAACAAATCTATTTGCTGAAGTAACTCAAAAGTGCATGGCTCTCACAGAAGCTTAGACTGTTTGGGGGAGTTGAGGACTTGAAGTCTCCAGGGCTTGGGTTGCTCCATGGGGAGACTAGATTCTAGTTTGTTTCGAATCCCCCAAACCATTCTTGATTCTCTGTTTTGCTACCCCCAAACTGCCAGGGATTAAAAAACTGGTCATTGCCATCCTGATCCCTAGGACCAGGAAGGAAGAGCAGGAAGAATAACAGAGTGTGAAATTTGGGACAAGCCTCAGCAGCCATTTCATCCAACCTGTACATTTACACACAAGGCATCACTGTTCTCATATACTGGATAAAGAGTCACCCAGTGTCTCTTTGAACACCTCCCAGATGGAGACCTGTTTATGACTTCTCTCAGTGTTAGAAAAGTTGTTCTGCGCTCAGACATAAATTTGCCTCTGTAACTTTTTTCATGGTTAGTTAGGTGGCACAGTAGATAGAGGGTGAAGTGAAATTGGGAAACCACTCCAGTATCTTTGCCAAGAAAACCCTCCAAAAAGTCATGCAGAATAAAAAATGACTGAAATGACTGAAGCAGCAATGAAAATATCCCTCCCACCATTGCTCATAAGTTTGTTCCTCAGAGACCAAACAGAATGAATCATATGACAGCCCTTCAAATATTTTGAAAAAAACTCTTATGCTTCTTTAGAACTTCATTTTCTCCAGGCTGGACAGGCCCAGTTCCTCCAACAGACCCTTATATGACTTGAACTTGAGACCCTTTCTTATCCTGGTTTCCTAACTTTGGACACTGTCCAATCTATCATTGTTCCTCCCCAACAGTGGGGTCCAGAACTGAACCCAATGCTCTGGATGAGAGCAGAAGACAGTGGAAGTGTCATCTCCCTGGGCCAGGAAGCTCCAGTCCCTCTTAACGCAGCTTAGATTCACCCCAGCCCTTGGGTGCTTTATTATTCCACTAAAGGCTCGATTGAGATCCCTGCCCACTAGAAGGCCCAGATCTTTTTCATAATAGCTATTCCCACATGCCTCCTCTATTTTACATTAGAGAAACTGATCTTCTGAAGCCAAATGTAAAACTTTCCATTTATCCCTATTACATTTCATCTAATTAGATTTAGCCCAGGGTGCAAGTCTGACAAGATCCTTTTGGAGTCTCACTACAAAGTCACTCTAGTTGCTGCAGGGTGATCACAAAAATGGGGGCCTGTGGGGAACATGACTGGGAAATGTGAAGAAATTTTAAAAAATGAGAAAATTTGTACAAACGGATGCAAGACTGAAGTAATCAGAACCAGAAAAACCAAATGTCTGGGTGACTAGAACCATGCAAGTGGAAATGATCCAGCTCCCACCACTAAAACAATCCCACAGCAGAGATGAAAAACGCATCTTCTTCCCTTCTTTGAATGAGTAAGGATCATAAGAGGTGGAATATCACATCCATTTTTAGGCTTATCCAAAGTGTTGGTTACTTTTGCTGAACTAACTGATGACTAACTTCTCTCTTTGTTTTGCTACCAGGGATGGTTCCCTGGGTTAGGGGAAAGAGACAGATGTATTCAGAAATTAAGGTGATGGGAAGAAAAACAAAGGATATCTTGGGAGATAATGGGTTCTTCCACGAACTTGGCTCAGTGCCTAACCAAGAATTAGCCCCTAATAAAGGTTTACTAATTGACTGGGAGACTTTCAGTAGAAATTGAATGACCACGGGGTACTAGGTGGCACAGTGGATAGAGCACCGGCCCTGGAGTCAGGAGGACCTGAGTTCAAATCCGGATTCAGACACTTAATAATGACCCAGCTGCGTGGCCTTGGGCAAGTCACTTAACCCCATTGCCTTGCAAAAACCTTAAAAAAAGAGAAAGAAATTGACCACTTGAAGAGCTCGTTTTCAATGAGTTTCTTTTCCATGAAAGAGCTGAAAGATAGGATCCTTGAGGACTCTTCCCACTTAAAAAATCTCTGATGCAGAGTAGACCGTCTCAGGCTCTCTCTAAATCACATGGACCCATACAGGTGATATAAATGAGATATTAATCATCATCTTCTATTCATTCTATTGAGGGGTTTTCACTTGGTGAGGAGAAATCCCTTTTGCTATACCAACTACAACCAGCCTATGATGCTAGAGATCCCCTAGACATTTGCTTAGGTCAGAGCATCACCCAGTTATAAATGTCAAAGGCAGGATTTGAATTTGATTCTTTTCTGCTTCCAGCCCAGCCCTTTATACCTCCGTGTCATGCTTAGAAGTAATGACAATTGGACCATTTACTTAATGCTGAGTGGTACAAGGCATTCTAGATGTTCTCACATAGGGAAGGATATCTTGAGAAACACAGGAGTGCCCTTCTCATATTCCCCTCCTTCCCACCCTCGGGGACATACTTCTTGTCTCCACTCCCCCCTAATGAGCCCAACCAGCCCAACTGGGTGGAGTTCTCCTTTGAAACCAAAGATATAAACAGCTGCCAAGGATGCTTAGACCTAAAGCTATCTCCAATCTTAAGAAGGATTTCTCCAAGGTGTGGTGGAGGCTCTCAGGTCTATACAGATCTCTTCTGCTTGCCAAGACATTGAGTAACACTAAAGGAGAGTCAGATTTATTGACTTGGCATGGAAACAGGACCCACTTAAATCTAAGGGGGAAAGGTTATATTTCATTTCTTCCTGGAAAATCCCAAGCTCTATCCACATCTGTGGGTCATTAGAGGTGGATTTTTCCACCGGAAGGTGACTTTACACATCTTGCCTCATTCCTTAAAAGAAATCTCCTTATCAGGAGCAAACCAACTTCCTTCATTTTCTTTCCACTTTGTCCTTGATTCCACAGCTGGGGTATTCTGCCTCTGCTGGCATCAAAATCTTCCTGGTTTCTTCTATGGTCTTATCTTTTATCTCAACCTATGTACCTGGAGTCCAATGTAATCTTTTGTTTTCAAAATCTTTTTTTAATTTAAGGTAATGGGGTTAAGTGACTTGCCCAAAGGTCACACAGCTAGGAAATTATTAAATGTCTGAAGCCACATTTGAACTCAGGTCCTCTTGACTCCAGGGCTGGTGCTCTATCCATCGTGCCACCTAGCTGTCCTTCAATATAATCTTTAGCCCTTTCTCATACCTCCATCCCTCATTTTAATATCTAATACATATTGGCATTGTAAAAATGTAATTAATTCCTTTTGTATTTTTACTACCAAATGAATTTTCCAATAAACTCATTCCCTCACTGAACTCTCCTAACAACAACAACAATTAAGAAAAATAACCAACTTATCAACTAGATCTGATGCCATATGTAAACGTCAGTGCCCTTAGGAGGCGTATTTCATCCCTCGACCCTGAGTTCATTGACATGATTGCTGTCTTGGTGGCAATCATTTTCATCTATTTAAAAAATCTAGTTTTGTATATGTTCTTAGGACAAGCTAGTTCCACAAGCTTGGCTTTGATCTCATCACCCTTCCAACCATATGATGCCCTCCTGTTTAGTTTCTCTGATCTCAGCAGTTTAGGGATTCCCTCCAAAAGATCACAAATCCAATCCATCCTTTGGGACTCTTCTGTGTGCAGGTGATAAGATCACCAGATGGGGATCACCTGTTCACATGCTGGGACTTCCTCTAGATGCATCAACATCCCATGGATACTAACAGGCAATATGAAATGTCACTTGATTATCTCTCATTCTCACTCTGGGACTGGTTCATTTTTTTTCCTGTTCATCCATTTAATTATTGTTTTAAGGCATTGGGAATTATTGAGTTGGCTCATGAACCTTTGCTGCCTGCAATATGATGAATGAGGTCACTTTTCCTTTGTTTTCTCATAGGAGAGAGCAGGGATGTGTTTTTTGGTTTTTGGTTTTGGGGGGTTTTTTGGTTTCTTTTCTAGTTCAAATGATGGGAGGCATGACATCTCATTTCAAATATAATACTATTTTATGAAATATAAACTCACCGCATTCTTCCAATCAATTTATGTTGACAAATCAAGGATAACTTATTCTAAAAAATCTTTTTATAGTATTTAAACCTGGAAAAGGACCTTGGAGATAGGCCAACAGGAACCAGAGGTCAAATACAGAGTTTGGGTCAAAGGACCAAGACCGAAAGCCCAGCCTTGCTGTTTAAACGATCAATAAGCATCTATTTAACCACCTGTGGCTACTGGGGTGAAGTTGTTGCTGTCCTTCGTTCTTGAAGAAAACCATGTCATTAGGGGGGGTGATGCCATGGCAAGCAAGTGAATTGGATTGGAGTGAGGAGATGCTGTGCTAGGTCCCCAGCCTCACTTTCCCCTCCAGAGCCATCTGGGTCCAATGGCCAGATAGGAATCAGGACGACTGGAGATGGTCCTGGAAGTGAAGCGGTCAGGGTTAAGTGACTTGCCCAAGGTCACAGAGCTAGTAAGTATCTGAGGCTAGATTTGAACTCAGGTCCTCCTGACTTCAGGACCAGTGCTCTACCCACTGCCCCATCTGAGAAGCAGTCCACCACCACAGAAAATGGACCAGTGAGACCCGGGTTCAAGTTTAGCTTCATTCCAGTACTATCTGTATGACTTGGCTGGCTCATTATGAACTCAATACTATTGAGCTCTCTTAGTTCTCTTAAGCTCTCTTAGACTATGAGCTGCGGGATGTGGACATATGTATTTGGAGAGTTTATCTGAGGCTTACTTAAACCAGTGAAATTGAAGTCCTGGCTCAACCCTGTCTCTAATTACGTGCTAGACATTGTGTGAAGTGTTGGGGACACTTAACCCTTAATCTTATGGCCTTCCCTTTGAGATTAACTTCATTTCCCCCCTCTATATGTCTTATGTGTACATGATTGCCTGCTTGCTGTTACTCCCAAGGAAAATAGTCCAACACATCTATAAAATCAGACTAGGGACACTTGGTGAAGAGAAATTCCTCTTGCTAGGCTAACTACAACCAGCCTATGAAACTAGAGATCTCCTAGATATTTGCTTTAGCTCAGAGCATCACCCAGTTATAAATGTCAAGGGCAGGATTTGAATCTGATTCTTCCTGCTCTCGGCCCAGCACTTGACACCTCCCTGTCATGCAGTTGGTCCATTTACTTAATGCTGAGTACTCAAGAATCTGAGAATGAGAGGAGGAAGGACTTCAGAGACCATCTTGTCCAATTCTCTTGTTTTTTAACAGTTACCCCTGAGAGGGGGTAACTGGCAGGAATAGCAAAGCAGGCCACTAGGTAGCACCACAGTGTATGCACTCCACCAGGAGTACCAAAGACTCCTCAACCTGAATCCAAATCTGGCATCAGACTAGCTGTGGGACCCTGGGCTAGTCAATTAACCTGTGTCTGCCTCAGTTTTTCCCAACTGTAAAATGAGTCAAAAAAGGAAATGGCAAACTAGTCCAGGATTTATGCTAAGAAAACCCCAAAAGGAGTGGAAATGAGTCAGATATGACCGAAAAAATCTAAACAATAACCAAAAAAGGAGAGCTAGAATTTGAATCCTTGCTCCAAACCCAATATTCTTTCCAACTCACCATCCAGTATTCATCTAGTTTCATGCAAAAGCCCCTCCTGGGTACGGTGAACACATGCTCTTTACTTTAACCATGAAAAAAGGAGAGATTCTATTATCAGTGTTTATTCATTGAACAGCTACCTAGTTAACGCAAAGCAAAGAAGGTGGAATTCACATTAAAATTCCATTTGGATTCTCCAATCTACTTCTCCATTTCCAAACCTACTGGAAGTCTTCACCTATATGGACATGAACATGCAGTCTAACAATTGTTTATTATACGCCCGAGGCAAGGCCAAGACAAAAAAGGTTCCAGGATCAGTGGTGCCAGGATGGAAGGCTGAACTAGTCTGCCTCCTGATGCCCAGGGGGCCTCCGATCTCACCTGAACACACCTGCCCCTCAACCTACGGGGTCACTTCAGCATTCCTCCTTGTGTGACTCAGCAGGCTTGGAGCTCCCTCTTTCTGAACTCGGCCAAACCACGGCTCCCGGCTTCCTTGACTCCACGATCCCTCTTCTTCTGCTCACATCTTGCTTACTTCCCCCCCGCCCCGAGTGCCCCCCAGCCCATCCTTTTCTTTTAATGTCTATGACTCACTTCCCCCACAATCCGCCCCATTCTTGGAACAGAACAGGAATGGCATTTAAAAGCATTAGTTAAGGCTGTTTGGGCTCGTTAATTTAATTATCTTAGAGTTGAGAAATGTATAAGGAAATAGTTTATTCCTCTTTGCTTTGTTTAATTTAGAAGGGAGGTATTGGCAAAAGAGATCACCTTCTCCAGGTGAACTCAGCGGGCAGTGGAATGACCCACAGACCAAGTCAGATCAGACCAGACACGGATGAGATGATTATACCAGTTTCCAGAGAAGGACCTGTGGAAATTAGCCTTTGCGAACATGGCCAGAAGTGATGAAAAAGATGGGCACATAACGGATGATATAATTGAAAAATATGTACTGAATGTTACCAAATTCTGTTATGTTCTTTTATTTTTTTTCGGCAACTTGCGATTTCTGCTATCTTAAAAAAGCATTTAGGGCAGTTGGAAGCCAGATGGAATTTTTTCTTTCCTCCCACATCCCACTCCAATAGGAAAATGGTTTCAAGCACCATCCTACATGAAAACCTTTTTTTGTGAATGTCTTTTTTCTTCTCCTTTCTCAATTATAGGATTTGAATTGCACAAAAATCCTAACTCTCCAAAGCTCCACACTTAGGCTTGGGGAAAAGGGACAAGAGTATTTCAGCTAGAGTTTGGAGATCCTGACTCTATTTCCTGGCAAAATACTAGAATGTGTTAAAAAGGCACAATGTGTTTGTCTTTAGGAAGGGAAATGGAGACGATTCAAGAGTCAACATGCCTTCATCATTCCCTTTGCCTGGGTGAATATCTGGTAGACTGAGCTCTCCCGGTAGGTCTGGCACCTCTGCCAATGTACTTTGTGATCCCTCCAGGTGGGGCCTCTCTGCCCTTTAAAAGCAGGCAGTTCACAGACAGAACAACCTGCTTATCTATGACTTTATGGGATATATGCCCACCAAAAACATCCTGTGTGTCCATCGGGACCAAAGATTCTATGCTTATCCCAAGGGAAGATTTAGCCTTGATCTTAAACAACTGAACCTAATCAAGACGTGGCCCAAAGGGCAACAGATGACCCTAAGACATGGTGGTTGTCTTTTCTCTGGGGTGTTCTAAAGGCAGCTGGTGATCAATAATGGGGGGTGTTATAAGAGAGACTTTTGTTCAGGGGGTAAGTGTTAGATTAAAAAACTTCTGAAGTCTATTCCAACCTTGAGGGCTGGGCTGGAAGTCAAGATTTGAGTGGAAATTCAGCCTCAGATACCTGTGAACCTGGACAAGTCATTGAACCCTGTTTGCCTCAGTTTCCTCACTTGTCAAATGAAATAGAGAAGGAAATAGCAAACCAATCCAATATCTTTACCAAGAAAAGCCCAGAGTCACAAAGAGTTTGACAAGACTGAACACAATTGAACAACCACTGCAAAACCTATTTAAGGCAAACATAGATCATGGGATTTAAAACTGAATGAAACTCCAGTTTCTAATTCCAGGCCCACTGTCATAGAAGAAACTGAGACCCAGAGAGATCAGTAGTCTATAATAGGATTTTGAATCCCCAAACCAAAATTCTTTGCAATGATCCATAGTAATGATCAGAGTATAATGTATTACCAACAAAATGTATTTTCCTGGTGAATGTAACATTTCTTAGTTCAGTAATTATTTCAGAATGCCCTCTACCCTCCCAGTTTGCTTATTTAAGTAAATCTTGGAACTGACATGAAAACAATTTCCAAATGTAGAGGGTTAAATTAATATAAGCTTAAAATAAGTTAAAATATAATAATACAACTATAATGAAACAACATGGTAGAGACTTGATTGGTAGCAACCTGGAGACTTACCAAAGCTAATTATTTGTCCTTTCTAGATTGATCACAGGGACATTGCACTAGAATATTTCAAAATGTTTAATTGGGATACACTGAGTATTCTGAACTGTGCTAGAAACAACTCTGAAATCAGGGAAGGAGAACACATCCATCGAGATCTGAAAGGGAGGTCAGCTTGGGTACCTAGGGTCTCCTTGGCTAAATTAAGAAAAAGGAATGAATAACAAGGAAGTGAGGAAATATGTCTAAAGATAGGCAGGTGCTGTAGTTAATAGGGAGCTACATAGAGGACCCAAAAGACTCAGGTGCAAATCCTTCCTCTGAGGCATCTTGGTTGGTCAGTTCCCTAACCTCCTCTTGGCACAGTTGGAGCTTAACAAATGTTTGTTGACTTGGCTCTACATGTTTCACTGTGATCAGGGCAAGGTTTTGAATTTGAGATTGCAGGAGGGATGAGCTGCACTGGTGGAAGGAGTTTGTTTACCTGGGAGTTCCCTCTGCCCATGAAATCACAGAGCCAGTCTCCATCACCATGTTATTCCTAAAGACATCAGACCACCCTCCAAAGATGAAAGGATAAGACTATGGGAAAAAGGAAATTCTGATATTTCAATCAAACTCCCAGCCAGTCAGAAGGATAAAAATGAGAAGCCTGGCCTCATTTAACATGTCATTTACCTGAGAATTGTTATTTTTACCAGATATGCATCATTAACTCAAAGCAAAAAAATAGAATACACAACACTAGAAACTGAATAGCAATTGAATTTTAACAGCAAAAAATATAGATTCGGGCTGAAAAGACTTTAATAATTCAACTCTCATTTTATAGATAGGGAAACTGAGGCCTCCAAAATTTCAGTGACTTGATCATGATCATATGACTAATTAGGACCCAAGGCAAGATTCAAAGCCAGATTTCCTGGATGTGTGGCTGGAAAGCCATTCATTACATTAAAGTGTGCTGACCTAAAAGAAGAGGAGAACTGGTTCAAATCCCACCTGGAGCACTTTCTCGACATGTGACCATGAGCTGAGTAGACTGTCTGTAAAACAGAGGGGTGCCCAGAGGAGTGGGGCTGGCGTGGTTGCTGGGAAGATCAAAGGAGAGAACGTATGGAAAATACTTTGTCAACTTTAAAAAGGCAAAGAAATAGGGCAGCTAGATGGATAGGGCACTAGCCCTGGAGTCAGAGGACCTGAGTTCAAATCTGACCTCAAACACTTAATAATTTCCTAGCTTGGGCAAGTCACTTAACCCCATTGCCTTGCAAAAATAATAATTAAAGGGGCAGCTAAGTGGTGAAGTGGATAAAGCACTGGCCTTGGAGTCAGGAGTACCTGGGTTCAAATCCGGTCTCAGACACTTAATAATTACCTAGCTGTGTGGCCTTGGGCAAGCCACTTAACCCCATTTACCTTGCAAAAAGCTAAAATAATAATAATAATTTTAAAATAAAAGCCAAAGAAATGGCCACTCTCATCCCCAAGATCTTCATCACCTGATCTTCCCCTTACTTTCCTGAGAGAGTCACAAAATTGCTTTTCCCCAATAGAGAAGTATTGGTCTAATACCCTTCACCGCCTGCAGAGGTAGACTGTCCATGAATATGGAACATGGCATGTTAACAGATTTTTTTCAAATATATTGTTTTTGATGGTTACTTTTTTCTCTTCTTTAAAAAAAATCTCCTTTGATCTGTGTGGTGGCTCTCTGAGAGAGGAAGAAGAATGCAGGGGGAGACTGAGGCAATATTGGTAAAACTTCCTTGACTTCCTTCTCCAACAAGCTTTTCCCAACCTCCCTCTGTGCTTGTGTCTTTTCGCTGAGATGAGCTGCAATTTGTCATGTATTTATTTAGTTTGAACATTGTTGTTTGCAAACTTTTCTCCCCAGTTAGCTCATGAGCTCCTTGAGGAAAAAATTTTTTTAAAAATATAGCGGGATTTTTTTTGTAATTCCTTACCTATAGCACAGGATCTCATACATAGTAGGTGATTAATAAATGCTCGCTAATTTGATTTGATGTGAAAACAAAAGGTATCAATAGTAATTTATTTAAAAAAAAAACCCAAAGGTATTGCTCTAAATGCAGGCCATTCTGACATTACATAATATATAATATATGTGTGTGCATGCATGCATGTATATAGTGTGTGTAAGTATGTTCGTGTGTGTACATGTGGGTTGTGAATATAGTCAACTCTATCTTTATACACACATTATATAGAGAGAATGCATCTATAAGTGTAAATACACATGCACACACATGCATCTATGCATATATGTACATGCTTTCTACAAACACATAGATGGGGAAGAGCATAACCTAGGTTGGATCAGATAAACTGGAAACGCACCCAACTAGCAGTGCCATTTGTTCCATCCTTTATGTACATGCTGCTGTGGATGGCATTGCGCTTTCAAACCTTTCTCCTGTTGTGAAACTTGGTAAATGTTTCTCTAAGAGATGCTATTAGAAAAGTACCGCCTCTTAATCTGGAAGCTGGCGGATTTTTAGCTAAGCTGTTAAACGGATATGGTCAAAATGTTTACAACCTGTTAAATATGTAATGGGACATATTTTACTTTAAAATGGATAATAGTAACTTCCTGCTGGGAAGTAAAGGCAGCAAAGTTGCCTTTATTTATCTTTTTTCTGCATGAACCAGGGCATGAGATCTTCCCAGCCCTGTTATTTCTCATCTCTCACTCCCAATGAGAAAACTTACTAGGCTCTCTTCTAGGAAAGAAGGGATTTTAAGGGTGGCTAGGTGGCACAGTGGATAGAGCACCGGCCCTGGAGTCAGGAGGACCTGAGTTCAAATGTGACCTCAAACACTTAATTACCTAGCTGTGTGGCTTTGGGCAAGTCACTTAACCCCATTGTCTTGCAAAAACCTTTAAAAAAAGGGGATTTTATCTAACAATTGATGAAAACATGAAATTGTACATGTTAATAAAGAATAATATCTATTGAAGTTATACCTTTGAACCAATTAAGTAATGACGAACTTTAGATTCAGAGACTTTATTTGGCCATAAAGGTGAACAGACAATCTGGCTCTCTGTCTAGGGATTTACAGTCGTCACCAATTTGGGGAGTTTTTAATCAATTAGGAGGTATTCACTCTATGTGTTCAGAATACGAATTATTCTTAATTTACATGTAAAGGATAAATGAAGTGTCCCTTATGGATGGATGCTCCTTATTATCTGTTAGTACAATAATATTCTAACCCTAAACTGTGATTAGTGAAATTTTGCAGTTTGAGGTACAATTTCTGGGGACTATAATTTGATATTATTCTGAGTTTGATTTAAGGCCTAGCTGCCAGAAGTGTTACTGATCCCCTAACTCAAGGGAAATGCCTGTGCTTCAGGCTGTGAATTACCAGCTGTCTCTCCCTGGGGGGAGTTGAGGGAATGACTTGGGGCTGGGCAAAAAGGCAGGATCCTCTTGACTCAGCTTCTCCATTGTGCTACTTCCTTTCGAAAAAGAAACTATCCTATTTGGTTAATTCTGAGTCTGGCTATAATATGGAACTTTGGACTGTTCAAGATAACTTGGGCCTAGAAACCAAAGAGAGAGAAGGGAGTTTTTCCCTGTGAGGGCTTATATCGAGTCAGTCTGTGTCCTTGAGGTCCAGTCTTTCTGACTTTTTTTTCTTTTTTAGCCAATTTTTCTATTTCAGGCAGGTGATCCATGGCACCCATTTGGACCAGGGGCAAATCTATTGATATAGTGCTGAAATGGAAACATTTGAGTTTTGTAAGATCTTCTGCTTGCCATCCACTTGCTAGGGCCACTGTTGACTCTTGAAAAAGTATTCTTTTCTCCTCAGACCAAACTCTTCTGTTATCATTATGTCTTGCTTTGTGGAAGGTTCTTTGTTCCTGGAGATTCCTGTGGATTCCTGTTTCATTGCCTCTGGGGTCTGAGAACTCTTCCCCTCCCTAAGGTTTCTATCACCAGATAATATATATATTAGGCATTTATAATGCGTATCTGAATGATGACAGACAAATTGATATAAAGACATTGCCAGAGGGTGAGTGCACACCCCAATTGGGTTTTTCAAAGACTACTGGCATAATTTACTTTGTACTGAGGATGTGAGAAGCAGAATGGGCAAAGTGGTAGAGAACCCAAAATCCTGGGTTCAAGTCCGCATCTCTGGCACCTAACTGTAAGAGCCTGGACAATTGAACCTGACAGTACCTTTCCAGTTAACTCATCCAGACTAAGGTGAAGAGACGGTGTCCCCCTATATTGGTGGAAGGAGGTTCCTCCATGAATGAGCTCAACAAAGCCAGTCTCCACCCCCCTTTTTAAGGGAGAACAGACAAGAAGCATGAAAGAACAAATTTCTTAGCCTTAGGAGAAACTCAGTTCTCAAAGAATTATGAATAATGACATTAATGAGCAAGGCAGACTTTGGAAGGAAGGACCTTGCAGACAGCCCTGAGCAAACACAATTGGTTGGGAAGTCCCAGGAAAATACTTACTATCAGTAGAATGAAAAGGAAAGCATCAAGTTAGAGACTGGAGAAATAAAAGGAATGAACACTTTTCACAGGGGACGTTTCTGCATTCTCATACTGAAAAATGAGTCACACAGAGACTTGGAATTGGTCCAGATTCCATGTGACCCACCCTCACCCTCTGTGCTCCCCTCACCACCTGGGCTGCTCTGTCCAGGGACATCTCAGCTCTGTTGGACTCTCCTCAGACTAATCTCAGCTTCCCATTCAATTCAGCTTCAGGGATAGCACCGCAGAATGAAGAGGGCATCAGGGTTCCCATTAGCCATCTGACACCAATGTGATGTTGGACAAGTTAGTTAACCTTTACTAGGCCACCATTTCCTCAACTGTAAAGTGACAAAAGGGGGTGGGTGGGCAGATTCAATGTTTCCCAAGGTTTTTTTCCAGATTTATATCTAGAACCGATGAGCACTGCATCCCCCACGACCATGGTTTTGCAGAGGCAGAAGGCAAGTGAGAATGCATGCCCCTTCCTCAGAGATACCTCTCAGAAACCCTGGTTTCCTTCAAGTTTCACTCAGGTACCACCTCCTATAGGAACTTTTTCCTGATCTTCTTGGTTGTTGCAGTTGTTGCTTTGATGTTGATGGTTGTAGTGGTGGTGGTGATGGTGAAGGTGGTAGAGGTGGTAGTGGAGGTGCTGTGGTAGTGGTAGAGATAGTTGTGATGGAGGTGGTAGAGGTAGTGGAGGTGGTAGTGGTAGTGGTGGTGGTGGAGGAGGAGAGTGGTGGTAATGGTGGTAGTAGAGATGGTAGAGGTGATGGTGGTGGTTGTGGTAGAGGAGATGTGGTGCTGCTGGTGATAGTAGATATGGTGGTGATGGTGGTTGTAGAGGTGTTGGTGGTGGTGGTAGAGGAGATGTGGTGGTGAAGGTGGTAGTAGAGATAGTGGTGGCAGTGATGGTAGAGATGGTAGTAGTGGAGGTGGGATGGTGGTGGTGGAGGTGGTAGAGGAAAGACATGGGCAGATCTCTGCTTTAGGAAGATTCTTTTGACAGCAGTTATAAGGTTGAATCAGAGATGGGAGGGCCTGGAGGCAAGGGGACTTGTCTAGGAGAGGGGATGAGGGTCTGAACAAGTGTGTTGTTAGGGAGGAGAAAGGTAGGGACTGATGTAAGAGATGTCTGACGGGATGGGAAAGGAGAAGCCAAAGGCAAGAACCAGAGACTTGGAGAACAGAAGTGCCATTAGCAGAAAGAGGGGCAGGTTTGAGGGGAAAGTGAGGGCAGCCTGGGGCAGGGTACAACTCTGTAGGGATCACCCGCATGGAGTTGGTATTCCATGTCTGCCCCTGGTACTGGCTGACCTTGATTTTTCCTCCCTGAGTCTTGGTTTCCTTATTTAGAAAGTGAAGAGTAACTAACCAGATGATCTCTGAGGTCCCGTCCAATTATCCCCTTTATCTCAGGAAGTTGATGCCTCTAAATCTCCTATTCCAAAATCCTAAAACTGCCCTTATTACATGTGGTGACCTTAGCCAAGCTACTTCACTTTCCAGACCTCAGTTTCCTCATCTGTAAACAGGAATGGGACTCTAGGGCCCCCTTGAGCTCTGTGGCCACGATCCATCTCATCATCATTTAATAAGCACTTATAAACATAATGACTCATGCCAACAGAATGTTCAGTCTGATAAATCCAGATAGACACGTTGGATGGACATGGTAATTCAGGGTCACTTTTTCCTTATCACAACAAACAGCAGACTTTCTAGGTTTGAATCTGATTCTGTTCCTCACTGTGCAAGGAGATATCAGCCAATCCGTGATCCTGGTCACCCAAAAAATCACTTTCCTATAACCAGGAGTCTTTTATTCTCTCTCACCCAAGACTTTGTTGATGAAAAGTTTTTTTCAATTTAAAAATAACCCCTGGCAGATTACATCGAGTCACACCCCACTGCCCTGTTGCTATTTTTAAAAGATACTTTGGTTTAGCCATTGGGTCTGACCTTAGAGTAAACTTCCACATTTTCCTTTCGGTCATTCAATCAAGCAGACCTTTATTAAGCACCTACTATGTGTAGGCCCATGTGTCCCCACCCTTAATTATGCATTGGAGAAGATCATACTGGATTATGTCCGTCTCCCTGCCATCTCTGGGTGACCTCGCCTTCTTTCAAGGCTCAGGTCCAATGACCCCCCCCCCTACAAGATGAGCCCTCCTTCCCTGGTATTGCTATTCCATTCATTTTGTATTTACTCATCTGTGTGCATGTTGTTTCTTTTCCACAGAATGTAAGCTCCTTGAAGGCAGGATCTGTTTTCACTTTATATCCCCAGTGTCTGATTCATAGATCCTGTAGCAATGTCCTGTTAAATTAAATTGAATTCTGAAACCTCAGAGCCCTTCTCATCTAAGGTACACCATAGGGGTTATCCCACTGGCATCCACCCAACAAGTGGCCATCCATCCTCTGCTTGAAGCCCTTCAAAGAGGGGGAACCCATTGCCTCATAAGCCATGCCCTCCTCTCCTGGACAGCTCAAATTGTTAAGAAACTTTTCCTTGCCTTGAGCTAAAATCTGCCTTGCAGAAATATGCTCCCTTGCCCCTAGTTCTACCTTCTGAGCCAGCAGAACAAGAATACTCAATCCATCATTTACCTCATAGCCCTTCAAAAACTCCCCTATTGGATCTGTCCTAAGTTTTGCTTTCTCAAGCAGTCTTTGCAAGGGTCTCCAATCCCCTTGCCATCCTGGCTGCCCTTCCCCAGAGGCACTCTGGGATGGTTGTGACTTTCGTCTTGTCTTGACCAAGGTACCCAGGAGCTGTGAGTAACTGGGAGTTAGCAAAGCCAAGCTGGGGACTAGGTAGGGTTTATGAACTGGCTCCCTGAACCCTGGAAAAAGCAGAAATCCCAGCAGTGGGATGAAGGAATTTTCCTGTTACTCATCAAGGCTGCAGGATGACAGGATCAGAGATTAGGACCCTGGAAAGCACACCCTCCAACACTCTACCTAAGCCCAAAGAGGAGGCATCACTGGAATAAAAACAGAGCCTGAAGATGGGCAAAACACCCTTGTATCCATGATCTCATGAGCTCAGACAAGACACCAGCTTCAGAAATGGGGGTGGGAATGGGAAACCTCTGAAAAAGACCTCCTGGTTAGACACATGAGGAAACTGAGGCTCAGGGTACTTAAGTGATGTATTCAAGATGATAAAAGCAGCATGAAGCATAGCACAGAGACTCCTGATTCCAAATTTTGTGCTTTTCCTACCTCTGAGAGGACTTAGACAGCAAATATCAATAATCTAAGAACAGGCTTTGAATGGAATTCAGTTAAATAATCCATTTTTTCTTTTCTTTTCCTTTTGCATTTTTTTTGCCAACCTGGTAGGCTATATGCAAATTTAAATGGTTCTACACTGTAGGGGGAAAAACCCTTTCCTCAAGTTGAGGGTGGTGGGGAAAGGAAACATCCCTCAATGGAAAAGGGAACATAGTGACCCCACTTCCTATCTCAGTGATCTGAATGATGATGTGGGGCTCATTCTTCAGGATGGAGCTGCAGGAAAGAGGGCCTGGAATCCAGGACGCTCTTGAGCAACAGGAACCCCACCCTAGGAACCTCGCGGGCCCAGCTGGCTTTGTCCGACCACCATGCAAATTACCCTAGTCTGGACTAATGACCACTGAAGTAAACGGAAGGAAGTGAGAGGTGGGAATTAAAGAAGGAAAATAGGGAAAGTACAGAGATGACTAAAGCCAAGACCATTTGGGAAAGGCAACTGGAGGGAGTTTTCACATCCATTTTCTCAGTTTTAATGTCTTGTCTTTGAAAAGTCAGAATCACAGACTCACAGTAAGACACACACTGAACTGGTAGACAGATGGTGAAGAGTGCCATTCTGATTAAGTGATTTCACTTTTTTGGGACTTAATTTATTCATCTTTAAAATGGGGAGGTTGGACATGGTTAGCCCCAAGGCACCAACGCCCCATTCAAAATTAGTGATGCCTCTTAGACCTCACATAGAAATCACCTGGGAAGAGAATAAGTGAGCACCTATACCAACTTATTCCTAATTAGGGATGCCCTCTACAATCACCCAACAACTGGTCAGTCAGCCTTGGGTTTAAGGATCTCCAAAAAGGATAAGCCCAACATTAGCTCCCTACATCAGAGTACAGGCAGCCTAAACCCCTTCAGGATGGCATTCAATATTAGAAAATCCTCCCCACCCTTGAGTGAAGTCCAATCTGCTTCTTTAAAAAGAGGGATCATCAATGTATACCATGGAAAGAATGTAAAGACTAACAGACTCCCTTCTGTGCAGAGTAGGGGGAGGGAAGCCAGAATAGGAGAAAAAATTGTAATACTCAAAATAAATAAAATCTCTCTAAACAAAAAAAGAGGGATCATCTCCTGTGTAATGGGAGTGAGTATTTTCAATGTTCAGATTAATTTGGTGTCTGGCATAAACAAGAGTACATTTAGCATCAGTTTCAGTTTTATGTTAAATTCCATAGTCATGCTTGGGAAAACCATGCCCCCCCCCCCCCCTGCTCAAACCAAGGTCTGGATAAATTCGAGTGCTGGGAGCTTTAGAAAAGTGGTGGAAGAGACAAACTAATTAATTAGAAATAGTTTCTCATCACTGTACCTCAACTTCCCCTCTTGGGTTCTCCTCCGATGTCTCATTTAGCTTAGGGGGGGACACTGGGTTCCCCAAAGTGTGGTAGAGGAGAACAAGGTCTAGCAGGACCCACCAACTAGGAAGGTCACAAGTTCTGAATAACCAAGGACTGATCCAGCTATAACCAAGAGAATACATGTCCAGAGAATCCTAGTTTCAGAGCCAGTGTGCCCTTGAGAAGTCAAGAAGTCACTCTCCTCACTTAATACAGGAGGACGCTGTGAGGGCCAGTGGCCCACCCAACATCAGTCAGGTAAGGAGCAAGTCCACAAACTCCAGATCTCAGCTTCTCTCTTTCTACAGCACCAAGGGTGATCATTCTTTCCACTCATAGAAAAGACTCCCTTTTTTTTTTTTGCAAGGCAATGGGGTTAAGTGGCTTGCCCAAGGCCACACAACTAGGTCATTATTAAGTGTCTGATCCGGATTTAAACCTAGGTACTCCTGACTCCAGGAAAGCTGCTTTGTCCACTGCCTCACCTAGCCGCCCCCAAAGACTCCCTTCTTAAATGTTTATTCTATTCATAGTAGAGATACTTAGGATGTGAGAGGGTGAGAAAGAACTCTGATTCTGGAGTCAGAGGACTCAGATTCAAATTCTGCCTCCAGTGCATATCAATACATGAAACTAAATCATTCCACCTCCCCAGGTCCATTTTACCTGTAAATAACAAGACTGACTCATTTGTCCTTTATCAGTTCTAGGGATATGATCTTATTTACAAATCTGTAGTATTTTTTATTCAATTTTTATTTTATTTTCAGTTTTGAATTCTCTTCCTTTCCTATTTTGCCCTTGCTATTGAGAAAGGAAAGAAGGAAGGAAGGAAGGAAGGAAGGAGAGAGGAGGGAGAGAGGAGGGAGGGAGGGAGGGAGGAAGGAAGGAAGGAAGGAAGGAAGGAAGGAAGGAAGGAAGGAAGGAAGGAAGGAAGGAAGGAAGAAGAAAAAGAAGAGATGCTTCAACCTGCCTGTCAATTAGCTCTTCATCTGGAGGTGGACAACATGTTTCATCATGACTACTTCGGAATTGTGGTGAGTCATTAGGTTGATCAGAATTCCTAAGTTTTTCCAAGTTGATTATTGTTACAACATTGTTCGTTGTAGAAATTGTCCTCCTGATTCTGCTCACTTCATTTTATAACAGTTCACATAAATTTTCCTAGTTTTTTTAAATGATCCACTTCATCACTTCCTACAGTACAACAATATTTGGTATATTATACACCATTCGATATAATTCAGTATTTTATACTCTTTATATAAAATATCTATGTTATATAACTCAGTATTTATATACTAGAGCTTGTTCAATCATTCTCCAATTAGTGAGCATCATCTCAATTTCCATTTCCTTTTCACTACAAAAGAACAGTTATAAGGACACATATAAGTATCCTTTTCCTCTTTCTTTGATCTCTTTGGGGATAGCCCTCATAGCAATAAAGATTTTTTGATTCCAGCTCCAAATCAATTTTCAAAATAGCTGAACCAGTTCACAACTCCATCAACAAGGCAGCTAGGTGGTGCAGTGGATACAGCACTGGCCCTGGAGTCAGGAATACCTGGGCTCAAATCCGGCCTCAGACACTTAATAATTACCTAGCTCTGTGGCCTTGGGCAAGCCACTTAATCCTATTTACCTTGCAAAAACCTAAAAAAAAATTCCTAGCTGTGTGGCCTTGGGCAAGTCACTTAACTCCATTGCCTTGCCAAAAAAAAACCCCCAAAAAACACAACTCCATCAACAACAAGCATCAGTGTGCTTATTCAAATCTATACTCTTAGATTAATGAGAATAGTCAATAAAGAAGTTTTTAATCACATTTATTTCTTTCTAAGTAAAGTAAAATGTCAAGTTAACATTTTTCTTGGGAGCAATTTTTTTTTTAATTTTACACTGAATTTCTGTCTTCGTTGGAAAGGAAATATCCAGATAGAAAATTGTATCTCCCATTAAAAATTCCAGCTGCCTGACCTTGGACAAGTTATTTCCTCTTTTTTGGCTTCAGTTTCTTCCTATGTAAAATAAGGGGACCAGATGAGATAGTCTTTAAATTCCTTCCCAGCTGGTAATTAGGATCAAGGATCTGTGACTGTTCTGTAACTTAGAGAGTTTTCTGGGACCCAGATAGAGATGATGAGTGACTTGCCCAGGGTGACATGGGCTGTGTGTCTTTCCCCACCACGCTCATGGATTCTCTGTCCTTAAAATCACAGCACTTTTAGAATTGGAAGGATCCTCTGTCTGATGATCTCATTTTTTTTTTGGCAAGGCAATGGGTTAAGTGACTTGCCCAAGGTCACACAGCTAGGTCATTATTAAGTGTCTGAGGCTAGATTTGACCTCAGGTACTCCTGACTCCAAAGCCAGTGCTCTAGTCATTGTGCCACCTAGCTGCCCCATAATCTCATTTTACATCTGAAGGAGAGGGATGGAAGAGGGGGAGGAGTAAAGGATGAAGGGGGTTTTGTATTGATCAGAGGAAGTATCAATGAAATCATGGGTCTAGCACCTTCCTATCATCTAAGACTATCATCTTGCCAAAGGATAATAGGCAGAGAATTAGCTTATGATGCCATTGATGAGAAAAATCTATAAGGTTAAAAACAAAATTATCATCCTTTTCAGTATCCCAAGAAAGTTAAGTGAACATTATTCTTAAGTCATAAATCAGAGGGCTGCTCCTCCAGAATACTGTCATCTTTTGCCACATAGTCAAGCATTATCACAAGTCATGACCATAGGCTCAGGAATCTGGAGGACGAGAAAGAATCACTTGGACCAACTGCCTCCATTTTACAGAGAAGGAAACTAAGATCTGCCATCAACCATACAGGCAGTAGGTAAAAGAGCGGATATTCAAACCTGAGGACTTCTCTCACTCCAAACCCAATGTTCTTTTAACTATAGTGTGGTATAAAGAGGTGATAACACATTTTACAGAATGGAGTCAATACCCTACTCTAAAGCATTGGAATAATCCACCAGTAACCATCAGAACTGAGGTTCTGGGGCAGCTAGGTGGCACAGTGGATAGAGCACCAGGAGGACCTGAGTCCAAATCCGGCCTCAGACACTTAATAATGACCTAGCTGTGTGGCCTTGGGCAAGTCACTTAACCCCATTGCCTTGCCAAAAAAAAAAAAAAAACCAAACTGAGGTCCCTTGTGATCTCTGCTCTAAGGTTACAAAATTGCTGGTTTTTCCACTAATTGAAAACCCCATCTGATTAATTTTTATGCTTTCATTTTGATCTCAGAATCTCTGCATCATGTTCATTTTCTTGTCCTGAATCTTCTGATTCTCCAATGGTCAGCTTGTCCCAACATGACTCAATTTATTGTTAATGGCCCTAGGACCTCATCAACTATTGTATTCTCTTCAGTGCAGAAGAATGAATGAATGAATGAATGAATGAATGAATGAAAAAATCATTTCTCAAATTCTGATAATGTACCAAACTATGAGCCAAGTGCTCCAGATAAAACTAGAGAAGGAAGACAATCCTTCCCTTAAAGAGATCACATTTGAAGAAATGGAGCAAATATACATATAGGAGAGCTCTGTTCCAGGACAGGGCAAGACCCCCAAGTCCTTCAAATGCATCATCAAATGACTTCCCAGTATGAAAGACCCAAAGGGAACAAGTCCACTACCATTGGGAATAGGGGATTGGGATTAAGGATTGGAATGAAGTCAGGATTCTTGATTCAGGTGCCCTCCAACCAGATCAGGTAGGAGGCAAGCAGTGACAGGAATCTGTGCATGGGGAATAGGAATCTGGAAGAAGGCAACTGGTCCATCTTGGGTCATTCTTACCTGTGTCCTTTCACAGAGGATGGGAGGATCTGTCCCCTGTCCAAATGACCTTTCCTTGGGGATCTGACTCTTCAATGTGTACCAAAGCAGCCCTCAGGCTGCCAGCCTCTTATCCTTTGCCTCAGTCTACCTCCTCTTTCCTCTTTTTGCCACAAACTGCTACATGTAACATATTTTTTTTTAGCGTTTTTGCAAGGCAAACAGGGTTAAGTGGCTTGCCCAAGGCCACACAGCTAGGTAATCATTAAGTGTCTGAGGTTGGATTTGAACTCAGGAACTCCTGACTCCAGGGCCGGTGCTTTATCCACTACGCTACCTAGCCGCCCCTCATGTAACATATTTTTAAAACTTAAGTTAAATCCTCAGTAAAAGCTTATTCAATGAGTGACTAATTGAAGGACAGGATTCCTCTGATGCCATAGATCCAGGCTGAATTCCATGGCTCTTTGCTCTCCTCCCAAAGCCCATGATTCAGTTGCAGTTGGTCAGTCAATAAGCACTAATATGAGAGGCACTGTGCTGAACACAAGAGATCCCAAGGCCAAAAAACCCCAATCTCTGCTTTAAAGGAGCTCACATTTGCAAGGAGGAGACCACACATAAATAACTTTGTACCAAAAAGTTCCAGACAAGATAAATTCTTTTCATTTCTTTTTTTGATTTTTGTGAGGTAATGGGGTTAAGTGACTTGCCCAAGGTCACACAGTTAGTAGTACTAAGTGTCTGAGGCAGGATTCAAATTCAAGTCTACCTGACTTGAGGAGTGATGTTCTATCTACTGTGCTACCTAGCTGTCCCACAGAAATGATAAATTGCAGCAAATCTCAGAAGAAAGACACTGAGGTGAGGGAGGATCCCCCATAAATCCACCCAACATCTCTATTCAGTATCTCACACTCAGGCTTATGTGAGCCCTGACATTGAAGTCACAGGAATACCACGAGCATAGGGAGATCTGGATGCATCGTACACATTCTGGGATCCAGCCAATCTAGCCTCCAGCTGCTCCTCATACATTCTGCTCCATCTCCCATCTACAAACCTTTGTAAAAGCTGTTCCCCACACCCAGAATGCCCTCCTCCTAATCTCTTCTCTTTGAATCTCATTTGTCTCCAGCAATCCTTCTAAATGAAATCTGGTGATCTGTTCCCATCTCTGATCAGCTGAGACTGTGTTCCTCACCCCTTGTCGAAACACTTTGTACTGTTTCTGAAAAAATCTTGTGAATAATGTGAAGGTTCTCTCCTCTTTGAGGACAGGAATTGTTCTACTTTGGTTACTGAATTCCAATAGCCAGAGAATGCTTAGTATACAGAAGGTATTTAATAATTATTTGTTGGTTATGGGACATTCCTATAACCATAGCAGAGGGAACCCAGTAGGTGCTTAAACACCAGTTGCATTAGAGCTTCTCCCCAGATCAGGGTTCAAGGCCCTGCCATGATGAGCCACCCTTCATCAACTCAGCCTCACATTTGCGTGAGCCCCCACGCTGGCACTACCCATCGAGCCAGCACTACTAGGAGGTACCTCTGTACCAGCTCAATTAGAAGAATTGGAAACCAGTCAATTGTGCTCCTCCTTTGGAGATGGCAATTGTGATAATGACTCTCCTTGCCAGAGATGTGAACATGTCTTATTGAACGGACCAGCATGGAAACTCCCCCGATATCTCATCTCCCTCTCTTCCTGCGAGTAATTCTCCCACTGGTATTGATGGATTGAAAGCAAGGGGGGAGGGGGTTTCTCCCAGGGGCTGATCTTCTCCCCTGACCCCTCCTTGCAAAGCATTGAAAGTGAAAATTCAGGAGATGGAGGAATCCCTCATCCCCCTTTCTGAGCCTTCTTGATTCATGGTGAAGCCGCATGAACAATATTTTAAAAATACACAGCCAAGGAAAATGGTCATATTGAGTCACTAGCAAGACAGCTGGGATGTACACACCCTGACTGTCCCAAGATACCATTTGGATTCCTCCTTGCAAGAGCCATGGGCAGAATACCCACTTGCCTCCAGTTTTAACCTCAGACGAACAAAAGGACTCTTGTTCAGACACCCGATAGCTTAGAAAACTCCCTTTCTGGTTCTGTCCTTGGTCAAGACAAGATCCCATTAGTGTTTTCTGTATGAATACCACTAGGGTTCGGTCATCCCTACTTGTACTCATCTATTCCTAATGACTATTCTGGGGAAGGAGGAGCATCTTAGAAACATTTTACCAAAGGAATATACCCCTAGTGACATATAGGCATCTATCACTGGATTTTAACTCAGGACTCATATTCTCAAAATCCTCTCATCAAAAGGAGAAACATCTCAACTTCACTAGGAAAATCTCACAAGGTAACCTAAATAAACAGGTCAAAGATCCAGGAAGCAGGGACAGAAAGGCTTCCAAATCTTGTTTTTTTATCAGGAAAGTTTCTATAGACAGTTCCCACTGGCCAGTGAAAGATGACCATTCCCCATTCCTTTTAGAATTTCCACCAAACACACTATTATGCTGCATCAAACAGGGAGGTAGGAAAACCCCCCTCCCCATCCTTCCAATCTAGGCCCCCAAGAAGAAACACTCTTACTTGCTCAGGCTTCTCCTGCTCCTTTCTGTCCGTCTGTAGAAACTGGCAGTTTTCTCTGGCGAGTTTCTGGACGAGTTCAATTCGCCCGATGTCATCCCTCTCCTGAAGTTTACACATCACTCCTGCCTTGAGAGTTGGAGAAAGAGCGAAAAGATACTTGAATCCACAATCCCAGGACATGGCCCTCCTACCAGTGGAATGTTACAACGAGAAGCTCATCTTTGGAGGGGCCACTTGGCTTTAAATCATAGCTCCAGTCAACTTCTTGGGTCCCAGAGAAGAAAGCGGCGAATGAACCAATATCTATCTATATCGTCTTCAAGAGAATGAAGGGCAGCCCTCACTACAGTCAACTGTTACTCTGTGTGTGTGTGGGTCTGATAGGCTAACCGTTTGTTTGTTCCTGTCAGCCTGTTTCCTGTTACATAAGCAAAGCCTAGCAAGAGGTTAAAAACTCATGGGAAAGTTAGCCAGGAACCTTTCTGGCGGGCAAAAAAAAAAAAAAAAAAATGAAACCATGAGGCAGGGTCCTAAAAATAACCCAGCTGGCTAGTCCATTTCTATAGGGTTTCTACTCCATGTATAAAAACATAGTGCTTATAAGAAGAATTTTAAGCTAATTATTCCCCTCATAATTGACAAATTATCCTGGGAATTGAAATGAAATTTCTCCATTCAATTATTTTTTTTCTCCTGAGACATACCCAGGTAACCAACTTACTTTAAAATGATTGGGGATAGGGTGGCACTGGGTTGGGAAGTGGAAGGGTTCACTTTTTGATCCTGGCTCTGCCCCTTTCTAGCTGCGTGACCATGGATAAGCCCCAGACCCTCTCTGGGTACCAATTTTCTTGGCTGGGGAATAAGAAGGTTAGACCGGATGACCTCAGAGGTCCCTCCCTGCTCTATATCTATGATTCTGTGCAAATGCTGGAAAGAAGATATTAGCAAAATTCTGAAATAGTAACTTCTAGAAGAGGTGTATGGTGTTTAATGAGTCCTGAGGGATGCATCCAGATCACTGGGAAAATCAGATTCTTATAAAATGCTCTGAGTTCAGGGAAAAGATGACAGGATAAAATGCAAGCCAAGGGTTGAATTCACCACAATTCCCAGTGGTCCATGAGGACTGTACTGGATGACGACTTTGAAGCCAGGCTTGGCTGGAGTTGATGGAAGTATTGTTCTCGCCATGACAATAGCAGCCACAGAACTGGACTTTATTACATCAAGATCTGTTTCAGATGACTCCATGTAGGAAGTAGGGGAAGAGAGAGCAGGCATAGGATAGGGGAGAAGAGAGCAGGCATAGGATAGGAGCAAAGAATGGAGCAAAGATTTGGGACTTTTTCTTTAAGTTATTTCTTATAACACTTCTTACATCCATGGTCAAAGGTTAAGAATTAGAGACTGGACAATGTAATGAAGGTTTGGCTTCTTCACTGAAGCACCCTTAACTAGATCAGACAGTCCTCTTAGCACAATGAAGAAATCTGATGCAACTATTAAACACCTACTATGGATCAGTCATGGGTCAGCCTTGGGTTATAAAAACAGAAATTAAATGACCTTTTTCCTCAGGAAGCTCTATGTAGTGAGAAAATATGAACATATATAAGTCTATACAAAAGTCAGAATGACTGACAATGGCCCAGATGCAATGGATGACTTTGGCATCTTTATGTCTGACTGTCTCTAAGTGCTCCACACACCTGCTTCAGTCACCTTCATAACCATTGGAACAAACTGTTCTTATGTGTCCTTTCCATTGGGGAAGTCTGTACATGCTTGGGGTAGACACCCCCCTAATTCATCAACTAGTTTGTGGCCTTCATCTTGGTAGCTGCTGGGTGTTGATGGTGTTCAGGAAGGACTAGTAGCACCTCTGGGGTAATAAGGGTTGATCATTCCCCTTTGGTGTCCACCTCTACTCAACTCTCACCTGTTGCTCCAAGAAGCTGGAGCATTGCTACAGTAAAACTAGTGCATGGTGGATGCTGACTATTGATTGATTGATTCAACTTCTTCATCTGTCAAGTGGGGATAATAGTGCCTTAGGTGGAAGGTTCATGAGAGAATGCAAACTTTAAAAGGCTGATTAAATTACAGTCATTGCCACTATCGCTAACGATGGAAGCATTGCACAGTTTCTAAAACATGAGGAACTTACTATCCTCCCATTCAGGTCAAGGACTAGCTCTTTTTCTTCTGTGTTGTTCATCTAAGACATAGGAACTAATGGTCTAATTCAAGGAAAATCCTAATTAGGTGCTTGGAGTAGTCTATTAGGTACAGACAGCTCTCATTTTATATGGATTCACATTATGCAAATTCAACTCTACATAAAATATTCTGAAAGAAATCTGCATTCCTAAAAAACACCTAGGTTAATTTTATTGTACTATAAAGATGCTCTGTCTCCACCAATCCTATTTCTCCACCACTATCAACAAAAAATTCTAAATAAGAAAACCTAAAAATGTCCTTCCAAGTGAAAGAAGTATTGAGGACCAGAGAGACTGCTGTTGCAGTGGAAGGTGGTTTGATCTCCAGCACCTAGAGAGAAAAATTCTTTTTTTTTAGATTTTTTTTTTTGCAAGGCAAATGGGGTTAAGTGGCTTGCCCAAGGCCACACAGCTAGGTAATTATGAAGTGTCTTAGACTGGATTTGAACCCAGGTACTCGCTGACTCCAGGGCCAGTGCTTTATCCACTACGCCATCTAGCCACCCTGAGAGAGAAATTCTTGAAAGATCTTTGGCCTACTCCGTCCTTAGCCCCTACATGTCCTTGATGCTCATTCCAGGCTTCTCCCTCTGTGGATGCATAGTCCACTTCTTGCCTCCCTCCCTCGCTTCTGCATCTATGGGCAATAAATATCACATTACATAAAAAGTGCTTAATATAGAGGTCTACAAAACAGTTCATCTACAGAAAGTGAGGACTGTTTGTATTTTTCATCTGTTTGATGACATCCTAGAAGAATGAGTCATTCATCAGACCAATAAAAGTGCTCACCTAGTTACCTGATTCATAAGTAGGTGTAGGTCAAGGTATTGACCCAATCTATAAAACTGATGAGATTTGGAGGCTGGTTTTCCTTTGTCCACACAATGATATATGTTCTGCCTCATGTGGCAAGAAGGTTTGAGGTTGAAGGACTTGGGTTCAACTTACTAGCCCAGTAACCCTGGCCATCCTATTTTACTTTGTTTTCTCATCTGCAAAATGGGTACAGTATTTCCTGTATAGTATTCAGAGGTCTTTATAGCTCTCTGCAAACTTTAAGCCATAATACAAAAGGTAATTATGATAGTGATGCATTCCCATTGGCGTTCTGGGTCCTTGGCTTTGATTTCTCAAAAGTGGGGAATGGTTTTCTACCATCCAATCATTATACCCAGTTAAGTTTCCCTTACACCTAAAATCCATTTTTTAGATGACTGATGAAGATCAAGAGAGCCAGGCACAGCTCTGCACACCACAAAGTCAATGGACTCCTAGCCCATTCTAGGATCCTCAGTGTTTTCTCTCTATAGTATAATAAATGAACCAACAATGCTAAGCAGAGACTGATAGTGGGAGGGATTTATGAAGCATCCTTTGCTCAAGCCAAGGGGCTCAGAGTCAGACTTTGAACAAACAGTATTATTGGCTGTATTGTGGAGAGGGGTAGAAGAAGTCCTGTCTTTCTCAGATGTCTGGGTTTGTAGCTATTAGGAAACAATGCAAGTTCCTCAATTACAACTCTAAGCATAGCATTTACTTTCATTAGGAAATGCATATTTGTATGGGTACCTGGGGATGCCATTGATGAATCCAATGGAAAAAAAAGGTAAATATCATTACTTTTCAAAATGGGCTTAGACTTAGACTTAGACTGCTATGCTGGCTGCTATTCTGGGAACTTGATATTTTCATAATTAAAGAAAGAAAATGGCACACTTGATTTCTGATTTTGGCAGAAGAATTAACTTACGAAAATGTAATTTTGCCTGGTGATTAGTTTGAAAGTTCTCATTACATAACCACCAACCAAAGAAATCTGCAGGGAAGGCAGGTCACGCTAGCTCACTGATTCCCTAGAGATCTTTCAGGCTCAGATTGGCATCCATATGTCGGGGATAGCTTATAAATGTAGGTCTTCTTGAAAGCAGGAAGCATAACCAGATGTTCTCCTGGGGTCTATTTGAGGGCTATAATTTAGTGACTTAATTCCAGAAGCCCATAACTTCATTAATTCACTTTGGTGGCCACACTCCTGTTCAGTCTTTACAATAACCACAAGAAACCAGGATCCAGTTCTGCCATGCTGGTTTACTTAATTTATTGATATGAAACTGGTTATAAATAATTTACTGAATGCTGATGAACTAGAATAATAAGGGATTAATGGAGATACTGTCAAAAGAAACACCTCACTTTAGTTTCTTTAAAAGGAGAAGCATAAAGTTATACTCTGAATTTCATGCAAACTGACTAAAAAACTTCAAACTCAGCAGTTTCCTATCTCCATGTCTTTGAATAGGCTGATTCCCCCTTGCTGGAATATAAGAATCTCTAATTTCTTTAGAAGTTCAGTTCATGAGTCATCTCCTTTGAGAAGGTTTTCTAGCTTCTTGTAATTATTAGTGCTCCCTCCCTTTTTCATAGATTTTATATTTGAGATTGTTGGATGGTGCTGGACCTGGAGTCAAGAAGGCCTGGATTCAAATCTGGTTCTGTGACACTAGGCTAGTCATTGTAATTTCTGTCTGCCTCTGTTTCCTCATCTGCAAAACGAGGATAATAATAATATATAAATCCCAGAATTGTTGTAGGGAGATAATGAAATCATATTTATAATGCACTTGGCAAACCTTAATAGAGATGATGATGAGGATGAGGATGAGGAGGATGATGATGATGATGATGATTTACCTATCTATGGGTTTGCTTTATTCCAATAGAATAGAATTCCAATAGAATCTCTTTTTTTAATTCCATTTTTGCCTGCCCTTTTATCCTTAGAGTTTAGCACAATGTCTGATACCTATTTGGCATTTAATACTTATTTGTTGATTTGATTTTTATCTCCAATGTCTGCCATCAAGTTTATGCTTAATAAATGTTGGCTGACTTGAATAGACTTGAGATAATTTTCAGTAGAGCTGTCCTTTCTCTATGGTAATGAAAAGTTGCCATCCATTTTGATTACAGTAGCAAATGTGTCCACATCTTTTTGTTGAAAGGTGAAACTTGGAATCAGTTTATCAACTACCACCAAGCTTTTATGAATTGATGACTATGAGCACATAACTGGCTTAGGCATGGTATATACAAACAGAAAAATGAGAGGCCCTACTGACTTGGAGTTTATATTCTATTGGGAGTGACAGCTGCATATATGAGCATATTACATTAGAAGGCATGGGGGAGGGCTGTTAGGAATGGCTTCATCAAGAAATGTGTGAATCTCTAGGGAAACAGCTAAACAATAAGAAAATGACTAATCTTCAAGTGAAGAAAGGTCAAATGCCTATAATCTGCAAAAAGCTCTATTTGCTTTATTTCTATGCTCAACTTCAGAAAAAGAATTTCAAAATCCTTTCTCTAAAATACCAAGTTAAGTCAGCCTAATGTGAACAAGAGATGTCCAAAGGGACACCCGTGGGGGCTCCAAAAATCAACTCTCCTCTTTTTTCTGCCTTTTGATGAGACTTATATCAACACTTATCACTTTCTGACTTTTCTTTCAGCATTTTTCTTTGATATTTCTGAAATTTATAGCATGAAGAAATGTAGTTAGAAATCAAAATGCTCTGTCACTTTAAAAAGAAAAAACCCTGGGGGAAATTTCTTTTTAAGGAGAATAGGGAGCAATATTTTAACTTATTCAAGTAGTAAATAATAACAAATAATAATGGACAATAATGAGAAAGAGCTGATAAGAACAACAGCTCACTTTGTGCTTTGCCTGTGATCGCTCTATGAGAGAGATAGTGTAATGATTATTATTATCCCTCCCAATTTGTAGATGTCAATACTATGCCATACCACCTGACTCTCAATGGATTATAGATGAAAGGATTGTAAAATTACGACTATAAGGAGAGTCAGATGCTTTCTTAATGCTCCTTTAGGCATAAAAAGGGCTGAATAGAGGTATGAAAATACTGATAATGCCCATTCCTTGGGACATGAACATTTGTGAGAAGACTCAATGAAAATCAAATGTATCCTCCGGCAAAGTAGGTAATGGAAAGAATAAATAATAAGGAAAGTGTATAATAAGGAAGGGGCATGACAGAGCACATGACTAAGGATGATGAGGATAATTTCCATATTCATGTTAAAGTTTGCAAAGAATTTTCCATGTGTTATTATATTCGACCCTCACAAAATCCTGGGAGGTAGGTACCATCATTATGCTCATTTTCCACATAAGGAAACTGAGGTTAAGGGAGAGTATGACTTGCTGAGTATCCGGAGGAAGGTTACTGACTCCAAGTCCAGTCTGTCACTGGAACTTTCCTCTCTCACTGTCCACATCCAAGTTGGTATGTCATTGAACTTTACAGCTTAGGGTTTGAGAGGTCATTGAGGTTAACCCCTTTGTTTCTACAGATGAGGAAGTTGAACCCTAAAGAGGTTGTTTCTTGCCCAAGGTCATGCAATCAGTAGGACATGGTCCTGAAAAATACATTTTTCTTATGACTGTTTTCCCTGGGTGACTGTGGTCAAACAATTCATAGTCAAGTGGTTGGCTTATTGAGTCTAAGAGTTGCTTGTACTTTGCTTAGCTGGACCTCAGACAACTGAATCAGCAGCTCACTGGGAATATATGTAGAACCCATCGAGCATGGAACAGACTGCTACAACTTGTACTACCCTGATGAAGAAGCCCAGAATTGTCAGGGGCTGCCTTAGTACCTACAGAATAGAACAAAACCTCTGGGTAGAATCCCAGTCATTGGGTTCAAGCTTGGGGCTTGAAAGTGAAATGTAGTCAAGAATCAGATTAGGTGGATTCCATTTTTCAATAATGGAAAAGAATTCCCAGAGCAAAGATCAAAGATTCACTGTTTTCAGGATGAAATAAATTTGGTTTTTAACATCAAATTTCCATCTCAAGAATAGTTTTACCCTGCCTCAGTTACTTCCTAGCTGAAAGACCCTGAGCAAGTCTGCTAAGCTCCCTTGGCCTCACCTAATATGATAAGCTACAGATGGGTTGTAGTGTATGTTGGTGGGATGAGTTCATATACTGGTAATTTTCATGAAATCAGAGGCCCATGACTTACTGACATCTTGAGAAAATGAAAATATGGGAGTTGAAGGAATTATGAAGAGAATACTTTACAAGCTCTGCCTTGGAATCAAATGTGAACTTAGAGATGAAAGGCAGTATGGCTTTGGCTTTGAGGCCAGCTTTGGATCCAGAGGCTCTAGGTCCAAGTTTTGTTTGTGAGATAATCTAATCGTGTGACCATGAGCAAGCTGCTCACTCAATACTTCAGGCAACTGATACTGATGATACACTACATACCCATTACTGATCTGTACAGTGGAGTGAGAGTCTATGCTGGGAGTTCCCTTCATGAAGAAAAAAAACCATAGGTCCATAATCCCTTCCCCAAATAAATCAATGGACAAATCAATCAAAGTTGGAGATGGCAGCAATCATCCAAGTAGGAAATAACTTCAAAAGGGACCTTTTTTCTAGAAACGACATCCCAACACCAATGAAGAACCAAACAAGCTCATTCTTGACAATCTCATTTACTTCTGGCAGAATTTTATGGTCAAAAAAACAAAGTTGGTCATGGTGTCCATCTTTAAAGGGCATATTTTTGGCCTGAAGTGAACAACTGTTCAAACTAAGCCATTCATAGATTTCTGATGTAAGAATATTTGGGGCTTAGCTGCAACTACCTCGGGCTGGATTTATTCTTAACATGTCTGAAATGTCATTAAAATGTCATGGCTACGTCTGCCAAAGAGAACCCGACTCAGCATTCCTACTTCCTTCTCTTATCCCATCTCTAATATTAAAGTTAAAGATTTGATTCACAGCAATATGGTTTTATTTACTCAAGATAAGGACAAGAGATCAATATCATTTAGTAATGCCCCCATCCCAAGTAAAGCACTCCCCAACTGTAGGATAGGGGAAGGGCATATTTTCAGTTAGAGCTTTCCATACCTGGGAGTCAGAGAGACCATCATCCTCGGACACCGATGTCTGTGTGTCCTCACTCTCTTCATCTCGATCGAGAGCTAAAACAACAAACCAAGGGGTTATTTAGAAACAAATAAACAAAGCAAATATGTTTTGTCTGAGGGCAGGGTTACAGTTTGGAAAGCATCTATTTTCTGTCAACTCAATTCTGGGGAATACATATTTTTAAAGACAATATTACCACAACTGTTTTGCTTCTGAGATCAGTGGTCATGGAAAAAGAAGTCAGCATACAACCCTCACCCTCATTTCAACAAAGCCTGAGTCAACAAGATGACTTCAGTAATTAGCTGGGGATAAAGGAAGAACAGGAGATTTTTTCCAGTAGCATGGAGATGACAGTTTATGAATTCTTAATTCTCCAGCCAGCATCTTTTTTAATACCTAGATTTCTAAACAAAAATGTTTTATTGATTTTTTGTTTTAACATCAATTTGCACTGGATCCTATTTTCCAATCCCTTCCCTTGAGATTAAAAAAAAGTAGGAAAAAAACACTCAGAAAAACTAATCAACATGCTGAAAAAAAACTGTCATTATATGAAGTGTTCCACATCCATGATTCCCCACCTCTGCAAAGAAACAGGAAGAGATTACTATTCTTCCCTTGTCTTTGGTTGCAAGCTCGGCCAGGATAATTTCAGTGTTCAGTCCTAAATGCTTTGTAGTTGGGGGAATTCTAGTTCTTTTTGCTTCACTTTGTATCAGTTCATCTAAATCTTTCCAAGATTCTCTGTATTTGTCACATAAATATTTTTTTCTTATGGTGAAATAATATCCCATTACAGTCAAAATAATTTGTTGAACCATTCATTCCCTAATCAATGAGGACTTAGTTGCTTTCCAATGTTTGCACAAAAAGGGCATCTCTAGACATTTGGGGGTATGAGGGGGTTTTCTTTTTGTCACTGACATCCTTGAGATAAAGGTCTAGTGGTGCCATCTCTGAATCCAAAGTTCTTCATTTTTGTCATGCTAATTGCTTATTTCCAAATTGCTTTCTAGCATCTCATTAATAATTCCAGTCTAGCATGCGATTTCTCAATTATAGCATAGCTCACTCACTTCCTTGCCTCAACAAAAATTCCAAGGTGCAACCTCTTGAATGTGATCCTTCTCCACTTCCCCAGTTACCATTTGAATCCAAACCATCTTTGATGTTTTTTATTTTGGATCCTATTCCCCATGCTGGTCTTCCCACTTTCTAGCTCCTGACTCTTCCTATCTGTCCCACACAACTTGGTTAGAATTCTCTTTCTTAGATATTTCAGGAACCCATTCGCCAGTGGCTTATGATCCACTATCCCTACTGCTAACCATATCAAACCTACAGACTCCGGCATATAAGGTCCTCCACTGCATCCAAGACTATATTGTGTCTCTTTGATATATGTTTAATACAGCCTTGCATATGGATGTATCATCTCCTGAAACTATAGGCTCTTTGAGGACAGGGATGATTTCATTTTTGTTTTTGTACCCCTTGCACCCAATACAGTGCCTGGCAAATTGAAGGTGCTTAATAAATGTTTATCGATTGGTTAATGCATAGGTAGCCTCCAGTCTTTAGCTTCATTTCTCTTTATGCCCCCATTCTTTCAAAGAGTAATAGAATAGTTGAGTCCTCAACAGAATAATCCAACCCAGGATTCAAAGGAATTCCATCCCTCCAACTATTATTCTCAGTCTGATTACTCCCTACTTCATATGCCTCCCTCTTCTTAGTGCCTAGTCTTTTTTTCTATTTTTTTTAACAAATTATAATTCTGATTCCTCCATTTTAACTACTTTCTTCAAAGGTCAAATCTGAGAAGCATCATGGGGAACTATGAATTTGGAAACAGAAGACAAAAAGTCAGAATTCCAGCTTAGTTACTTCATTTCCAGTGACCTTGGGCAAATCACTTATTTGTCTTTTCTAGTTTCCTGATTCATAAAATGAATACTTTGGAATCTCTTAACTTGGGGTTCATGAGATAGATAGATAGATAGATAGATGATAGAAGGATAAATATATAGATAGATACATAGATACATAGATGGATAAACATATTTCAATAAAGTGAGCTTCCACGGTACTCATGCATTTAATTTAATAGAATTGTGAGGAGTCCAAAGATTTTTCTCAAACTGCCAGAAGAATCCATGATAAAGGACCCTTGCAGTAGATGACCTCATAGGTCCCTTCCAGGACTTAATCTAAGGAAGGAAGGAAGGAAGGAAATAGGCATTTATTACTTACTGGACCTTACTGTGTGGCCAGGAACTTTGCTAAGCATTTTATAAACAGTGATTGAGCCTTACAGTCTTGTGAAGTTGATACTATTATAAACACATTCTACAATTGAAGAAACTGAGGTAGACAGATCAAGAGACTTGCCCAAAGTGACATGGTGTTTTCCGAGGCCACATTTGAACTCAGATCTTCCTGATTTCAGGCTCACACTCTCTCCATTGAACCCCCAGGTTGTATCTCTGTCCCTCTGATCCTTCCTTAACTGACCTCTGTTGGCTCAGAGGACATCTCTATTATATATTCAAAGACTCAACTTATCGCAATATTTTTAAAAAATTAATATTAATAAAATATAAAATAATATTCAAATATTAAAAATAGAAAATCTGATTTTATTGATATGGGGATTTCCTTCACTAAGCTGATTGTGGCCTCTTTCTGCTTTAATAAACAGTTTTCATGAGTAGCTGTGGCTAAACATAGTCATTGTCTGCTGGTCAACTTTCAGGGACAGTCTTTTGGCTGAGGATATGAAGATTGGCAACTCTTCCTTCAAAGGGCTCAGGAAGTAGTTCAAGAAGGTTCTAAGACCATGACAAGTCAACTTGGCAGGACCCAGAGGAGTGTTTAAATGGCTTTGGAGAATCCAGTCACTGTAGCAAAGTTGAGTAAAGCAGAGTGGGAGGAAGGTGGCAACAAATATTTGGGGTGACATAGCTTTTGCATAACTCTCTTAGAATCTTCCTCAGGATCTCATCACTAGATGGGGCTAAACTCGGGGGTCCTACTAGCTGTGTCCGCAGAGTGACAGTTCTGGCTGGCCCAGCCAAGGCAGATAGGCTGTGACTGTGGCCTCTCGGAACTCTTCCGGCTTAGTGGAAAAGGGGGCTTGGCATCTGAAGGTCAGTTCCACGATAGAAAATAATCTTTGTCATGGAATCTCACAAAGACTATCCAGGAAGGCTGAGGTCAACTCTCCTCCTCACTAGGAGATCCTTGTCACTCTTCCTAGCTGCTGCTATCCATCCTCTAAGATTGCCTCCCATTCACTCCCTGTATATTTTTAAATTATTTTATATACAGCATCGCCCAATAGAATGCAATCTCCTTGAGGGCAGGGATCGTGCTTTGTCATCTAGGGAATGTTATCCCCAGATCTCAGCACAAGGCTTGGAATACCCTAAGTACTTAATAATGCTTATCCACTGACTGAAGAGATTGAAATCTGCCATAGTGGAGGGAGGACTCCTATCTATTAAATCAGACTTCGGAGGTCTCGGCCCTATGTGAACATCTTTCCAAGAGAAATTCATCTCACTGACCAGACTGAGTTTCTTCTAGAAGCTGGTTGCAACACCTTGCAGAAGGAAGGAAGGAAGAGGGCTCCGAGTCAAAAGAGCTGAGTGTGAATCCTACCTGTATGACCTAAGGTAAGTCACTTCTTCTCTCTCAGCCTCAGCCTCCTCATTTGTAAAATGGATGACTCCTAGGTTCCATTCAAGCTTTAGACCTAGGATTCTGGTCTACAGTTATACATTCTGAGCCACTTCTCTCCACTGGAGACAGAAACTGGAGGAGAAGGAGCATCACATTGGAAAGCACGAGAACAGCTCAGGTCAACAAAACTACCCCACAAATCCCCAG